>NW_026561364.1:0-74150 GCF_028858705.1 Grus americana | reverse complement strand
GGGGGGGGGGGGAGACAGGGGGTTGGGTTTGTTTGTTTGGGTTTTTTTAAGAAACAGGACATCGGTTCTTTGAAAACATTGGTTTCAGGTTTGTACTATTCACACACAATATCTGGCAGAGGAAAACCATTTTCAGAAAAGCCATACTAGAAAAAAAGCAAAGAAAAATTACTTGTTTTGGTAGGTACTGATGGTCACGTGTGTAGAATAGGAGATCCCAAGAGGAGTGTCAGCTTGGTGAATAGTTCCTCTTGGAAAGTACAGTAAGTCACCTGGCTGCAAGAAAATGAAGGGAATTGATATATTTAGGGCACCTGGTCAAACTTTATTGTAGTCAAAATACAGAAAATAGTCTCTGAGCAGAGAGACTGACAAGATATATTTTTTAAATTCACAAAATAAAGATACTCCACTGTACACTTTAATAACATAAAATAAAGCACTCTAAGCCAGAAGTCTGATACCTTAAACTTTCCAACTTACTGACAATATTTACTATACACCTGTCTGAGAACACAAAGCAAGCTTTTAACATTATAGAACATGAACACTCTGAAACAGCTGCATAAAGGAGACAAAGAAGCAGCTGAGATGAACCTGCGGACAATACGGCAGGCTAGCAGAGGAGCAGTGCAATGTGAATTTGGTCAGATCACATCAAAAGAAAAGGCAAGTATTCCACAAGAAAAATCAAATATTTTATAAAGATGATAATCTGTTACAATACTGTTGCCTGAAATTTTCAGTCAAAACACTTAAAAAACAAGTACAACCTTCCTCCTCTCTATCCTTCTTCTCACCTATCTAAATTAAATCTCCACACTGATAAAAATTTAGATTAGGAAAGTCAAGATAAGAGAGAAGTGCAAAGCACATAAAATTGCCTCCAAGAAGGAAAAAATCAGTTTACTTATGGCTTCTCCTATAAACATATACATAGTTGGATAGCATAGTCAAAAAGAAAATTCATAAAGCAACAACGATGAAATTTGATTCTATTTTAACGTTCCTCAAATTTGGTCACATCACTTACTTCTAAGAGCCTACCAAACTGTCTCACACAGATGTATTTCAAGTGAATACTACTTGATTTTTCACTGAATCGAACAGTCTCTTTAGATGATGAGGCTTCACAGGACTTAGCAAGACCAAGTCTCCTCATCCATTAACAAGCTGCAAAGCATCATACATCAGCCATGCATGATTTATCTGTTCTGAAGCAAGCCTCTCTCTGCCATTAACAAACTGCCTGCCTTACCAGTGTAGGGACTACACTAACCAACTAAGAGTATATTGAATTGTCTCCATTTGCTATGGTTCATATCCCCAGCAAGAAAACAAACTGGAGGGCGGGTCGCATAGGGGAAGGATAAGAGCCCTGAACATCTACCAGGGTGATGACAAACTAGTCTGCAAAAGTCTCATCAATACCATTCACATGAGCCAGCAAACACAACACTCTCTGATTAGAATAACTAGAATTTCACAGACTCCAGGTGGGAACACCCAGACTGGGGCAGGACAGAGCATTTGACAAGAGACAACGTGGATCTGATCACTTTGCTGCCACCTCACTTCTGAATTGGAGGAAGGAGCGGCAGACAAGGAAGAAGTACCAGCAAATTAAATGGAAAATCATACATGAAGAAGGCTAGATAGCCAGCTGCCAACTAAGCCCTGTGCTTGACATCAGTAACAAACCAGCCGCGGCCACAGCCTGTTGCAGTGACACCAAGACACACTGCAGCTTCGGACCTTACACACAAATGAGCGTGCCTTCACTCTCAGTCAGCTACCAGTTTTTGGTGGGAAGGAAGAACACTACCAATATAATATCTAACTGGTCCATTTGTTCTAAACTGCCCAAGGATGGCAGGCAGCAGACAGAAATGCAGAAACGGAGAAAGGAAATATTCTAGGAAGATGTTTAGGGAGAAAGTAAGAGTCATCTGACAGCATCCCTGTCAGAGACAGCTCTAGGCAGACAACCAAAATCTGACAGCAGCCACCCAGAAGAAATGGGTCACGGGAAGTGAAGAACATCAAACAGAAGAAAAATAAATCAAAAACTCTTTAAATCATTACACCATAAAAATCAAAGGCATTGAAGTCTGGCCCAAAGTTTTCCAGAAATTAAAAAGTGAACTAGTAATTTACTAGACTTTGCGTCACCCAGCACATCATGACAACCGAATACTACCATCTGTCAAACTACACAGCTAGTGATGTCAGTATCATATCCAATGTGTCATACTATTCCTAAACTACCTACACCCAAAGGCAGGTCTGAACATCAGGAAGAGCAGAGACCTTGCAGAGAGAGACCCTATGACAGGCCACGAGGCAGAGAAAACCAGTGAGGGTCCCAACACAGAGCAGCTGTCTGCTGGATAAGTAACACACTTTGAAAGCACAAGCATGTAAAGCAGAATGGGACAAGTACCAGATGCCCTGCTGTCAAAGGGGCTGCATTCATTAATCCTCATGAAACGCTCTTTTTATTTCAAAGAACAAAAACCAGCCAAACACTTGATTTTCAGGTTTGGAAAAAGAAAAGAAAAACAATTAATGCAGCAAGTCAATATGAGGCTTAATTCACGCTTTTTTTTTTTTATCAGCCAAAGATAAATATTTAAATCTAATTCACCAGAACAGTGACAAACTTTGGTAAAGCAGTAAGTCTTAGTGCATAGAAAGATTAGCCTATGGTTTTTCTGCACACAACTCCACAAACATGATCCAGGAGTCAGGGTGCCCAACTTGGAGAATACTGGAGAATTTCCATAAATAACTGGTTTCTTGGTCCAAAGGATACCTTCGGAAAAGGATAGGTTAGACAGCTATCACCCAAATTTCTCGTGCTCACAGTGTTTTGTGTGCCAATCCTCCCCTCAATTTCACAACCATTTTAAACATGACTACTTTTCTCACAACCATAGCCCAGACTAGGTAAAGCAATTTGATTATAATACCTTTAATATAAACTCATGTGTGGGATTCCCAATCCTATCTTCTGATTCAACATTATATTCCCGAGCTAAATGCACCGTTGGTTTATAGAGTCGCCAATGTTTCTCGCCTTCTAGCTGAAGGACAAACACCTGCAAAAGACCATAAATCCAAATGCATAAGGAAGCCTTGCTGCCCCTCACATATCCAACTGATGAGAAATTTTACGTCATCTTCTTACTTAAGTCTGTGGAACCATGCCAGAAATCAGGGATAGAAAACAAACAGAAGCCACAGAGGTTGCTTTTCTGACAAGAAACAGATGTCACCTTCTCAGCTCTCAGTTACTCCACAGCATGGCAAACAGGATTCCTCTCACATTAATTTTTAGATGTCTACAATGCAGAAATTTACATTTGAACTATTTCTTTAGGCTTTACTTAAGAGACAACAGAGAAAAGAGTTGTGAAGTGTGATCTGGTTTATCCTAAGGTAGGCATTTGGAAATTGCTCTTTCTCTCCAGTCACTTAAGAAGGTGCTAGACAACTAACTCGAAAGTAATGTCTGCCACACAGATATTTAAAATACCAGGTGAGTGAGGTCTTATCACCATTCACTGACAAAGAGAGCATCAGAAACATCTAGGGCATCCTGTGAGCTGCGACTTCATGACGTAAGCCAGAACATACAGATTGTGAGGCTGCTGAACAACAAGGAAAATGAAACTCCTGATTTATTTAATGGAAACTAAAAAAATAAAAAGCAAAAAATACATGTAAGGGGTTTGGAGGTTTTTTTGTTTAAGTGGGATAGCCCAACTTTTTTTTTTTTAATGCGGTATCTATTTGAATGTTTCTTTTAGAAGCTAATTTAAAATGCTAATTTGGACCACAGGACTTCATCATACCAGTAACTTCTTAAAAACAGTAGTACCAGCAAACCGGAACCAGCACAACCAGTCTGCTTCAACTGTCCAGCTGAACAAAAAGCAAGTACTTAAAGGAAAAAGGACTTCTAGGTTCTTGGGGGTCTGAATGAAGTAAAAATGAAAAAAAAAGGTGCTAGAAAGCTTCTGCAGCTGGGTAAACAAATTCTCTTTTCATCTACTGAAAATACCAGGTCTGGTAAGCATGGTTTGCATTACATTACCATTAGATATTACTATTAGTACCTTTTCAGTAAAATTATACAGGAAAAATGACTATAAAGGAACACTTGTAACCAATTACCATAAGCTTACATTAGAAAAAACATTTTTCTATAAGAAGTTATTTTATGAGAAAGAGAGGGGGAAAAGTGCACATAGAGGTATCCACTGTCACTAGCAAAAGCCCATGCATGGCTTCACGGACAAGGTTGCGCTGTCCTACCTCAACATCATCGTAGTGAGGGGGAAGGCCCTGCGACCCCTGGGGAGTAATGTAAACATTCGACCCAACCAGAGACCCGAAGTAGCACTCCAGCTTCTCCTGAATCTTCCACAGCTCCTCCTTTAAAAAGAAATTATGTTATTACTACTGAAAAGCTCAGCCAAGCCAGGCTGCCACCCAGCCCACAGCCTCCCCATCGCTTGGGAGGTTCTTCTAGAGAATGATCACAACACCCCACAGGGAGACTGAGGCTGGGAAGGCAGACGCTCTGTATGAGTGTTTATACTGAAAGCAAGCACTGTAGACACAAAGGAGATCTGCCGTCAAGGGAGTCAGTAAGCCAAGAAGTCTGGTGCCCCAACATAGCGTTGATGTTTGGTCTCTTCCCTGTACCATTTTTAGGTTGCAAAAATCAGACAAACAAGGCTACACAGAGGAGAATAAACCACCCATCATCCCCTGAACAGCAAACCATCTTAAGACAATAAACATATGCAGGATTTGCATGATATGGGCTAGCATCAAAGACAGCATACAAAGTTAGAGACCTTTTCCCAGTGACACCAATTGTTTGGGCATATTCAAGAACAAACTTTACTCATCCACATCTAACGCATGACAGACAACGCAACAAAGGAATGACTCTCGTATCAGAAGATGCCATCTATCAGACCTGCGCAAGAGCAACTTCAACCAGGCTTTATGTAGGTTCAGCTCAAGCTCTAGATTTCAGCATAAGCCATGCAACATTTCAAGTTCACCTGCAGGTGCCCCTGCCACTGGCCATTACAGCTACACTGAAACCACGTGTACACTCCCATGGTGGAATTCAAAGCCAATCCATTGGCAAGAACCGTGGAGTGTCTTGGAAACATTTTACATGGTTTCACGCCTTGCCCGCCATTAAAGGCAAGCAATATAAAAGCCCCTATTTGCACAAGGAAACAGTGGGGCAGAACGGATAGTTTAAGCAGATGCATAATCATCAATTTTGTGCATTTCTTTTTCTCTAAACTTTTATGATACAAAGACTTTTTTTAAGAAGAATACTTAATATTATATCATGAATCACATTTTGTTCTTACTGCAAAGCACTGAAACATGATGGGCAGTGCAAAATATAAACCATGCTTTAATTAATACAGTTCATATATAGATTTCAGCAGGTTATCGATGTCAGCTACTTCCCCTGGATTTACTGGGGTCAGAGATGAAGCTATCTATGTCTAGCATGACTCAAGCAAAGTATACCACATTATAAAGCATGCATTATTTATGTTCAATGATATGTTCCAACCTTAAATCTCTGAGGCTGATGAAACTGTATTGTTGCCTTTTTCTGGTCAAAATCCTTCTTCAGCTGCATGTAATTCACTTCGCCTTCTTTATTTAAAACTTTCTTTTTTCCATTCACACATCTGCAGATATTTATATCTCGCCCATAGTATAGACCCTGGCTGCACAGTTCCTTCAAATTTGACAACTGGAACAGGGACTGGTAGTAAGCAGCCTGCAGGGGATCATTTCTCTGAACAAGCAGTGGCTTTTGTTCCCAATACTCCCTGAAAAATATCTCTTGTTTGATGGGAGAGATCAAGCTTCCAAAGAGGCTGTCTGGGCTCTCAAAACTCATGACTGACGGAGAGCAAGCTGTTTCCATCTTTGCTCGTTTACACTCTGTCTGCATTTCTTTTCCCATTTCAGCATGCTTCCCTCCTTTCTTGGGCATGTTCCTGTTCAAGAGGTGAGAGAACCAAAACAGTCGATCAGTAACACAACCTCAAGAGCTCACGGGCCCAGAGCAGCAACTTTTCCCTTCTCCAGTGAGATATCAGAGTACACTGGGAATGGCTCTGCTTCCAGATGCTCAATATTCACTCCAAGCAGCAGAAAAAAGAAAGCCCACAGCAGGCCTCCAATCCCCTCTCAAACCTCAGCAAACTCTGAAGGGCTCTACTGGGAGCCGTTGCTCAGAGAAGCTCAAATCCCACAGCCGAGTTTATAGTAAAAAACATGCAATCAAACCAACGGCCGCACAACAGATCTTTACACACTCAAGTATCCACCCACACAAAGAATCTGTGGTAGACTGGTCTTCTGTAGCAAGAGCTGCAAATTATTAAAAAATTAACTCACTTGTAAGAGATTTAATGGCAACATGCAAAGGATCAGAAACTTGTACCCTATTACACTTCCTTGAAATGCATTAACATTGGGGGGGGAAAGCACAACAAAGACTTCCCAACGACTTTATAGCCAGAGCACGATGGGGGAGGATGTACAGCATTCGAGTGCAGAACCAAACCAGTTAATCGGGGGCGGGAGGTGTTAAGGAAAGTTCTGCTTTCAAGCTGGCTTACACCTCATAAATCCAGTGCCTACATAGCTGGACTAAAGCCTTAGCAGGACCTACAGAAAAGGCAGCTACTGCAGTGAGGGGACACTGATACTGGTACAACACCACCCACTAAGGGCTATGCAGTGGCCTACAGTGAACAGAAAACAGAAGGAAATGGAGTATGAAAAGAAGGAGGACAAGTGAGAGTAGAGCACTGTGAGGGAAGAAGGAATATGTAACCAGGTTCAGTGGGTGAGGAATATTCACCTGACAGGAGTGTTACAGCATCTTCCAAAGAAACAGAAAAACCCAGAGCAGACTCCCCTGCAGGTGGAGCAGGTTTTAGGAACATGAAGTGAGGGCACCTGCTTGTGGTCTCAGGCTCAGGGAACAATTTTATGCTACATTATGCAGCAGTGCCAGGCATCTAGTGATGCTCACCACGCAGTGGCAGTGGCCCACGTCTCAGCCTCTGTCCTTCTGTCAGCATCTCCATACTGTATCTTGAACGGCCAGGTTTAGCAAAACTAAGTTTGCAGAAGACAGGGAACACCATTAGGCCTTTCTGTTGGATGCCATGCAATTACACCAAAAACTAAAATTATAAGATTCTGCTTTCATTTCTGTAAAGCTGTCAAACTATGTGGTTTACACAGAATAAAAAGATCTTTCATCCAAGTGCAGTCATTTAATTTTAAAGTTGAAGTAATTTACTTTGTTCTTCCACGTAGATAATATGCTTGCATATCATATAAAAATGAAAAAGTTAATTCACAAAGGGTTTAGCTGCCAAGTTCTCCGGACAGTTAAAGCAAAAATCAAGTAACAGAAGGTCTAACACCATAGTATGTGCAGACATACTTAAGTCTACACCAACATTTCATCCCCCGTAGTAGCCCAGAGCACCAGGCAGCAGTAAAAGTCTGCCTGAGAAGCAGAGTTAAGTATCCTGACAATGAACCAGCACCAAGCCCTCTAGCACGGCAGCTTGCCTGCTAGGTGCAGGCTGGCCAACTCAAACTTACTCAGGGCGCGTCTGAGCAAGTATGCGAAGCCAACACATGAGGAGTTAGAGCATGTTGATGCTTTCATTTTTAAGTAAAAATGACAGCTTTAGCCCCAAAAGTAAATGCTCTCATTTATGAAGATGCGTTTACTTACACAGATCCCTTATCATGAAACTTAAACTCCAGTTCTGGTATTTACATGCAGTACTGAGTTCTCCTGTGCAGTAGTATGCAGGACACCATCACTGATTCACCAACTCCAGGGCAGAGTGTTTCATCAGCAGTTCCTGTAACAGCCTGTACCTCAACAGTAACCTACAGTCACCTTAGGCCTGCAGGAGCAAATCCACATCACCAGCTTCCTAGGAGGATGGACATTCCTGGTTGCAGCAAGCTACACCTCTCCATGAGGCAAGAGAATGCTTAAACATAGACTGAAAATTAGTCCCCAGTTGCTAGCAACATCTGAAGATGCAGCCAGTACTGAGATCTACAACTGACATCCCCCAATGCCAGCAATACAAATGCAGCCAAGCCTGAATTGCTAGTTTTTAATTCCAGACCTAAATCCATATCAACCTCTCAGCTCACTCACATTGTATTTAACAAAGTTAAATTCAGACATGTACTATTCACAGAATACAGCTTCATTTACACAATGTGCTGTTCTGTAGTGTTTTGTTCGTTATTACAACTGTAGAACCACAGAACGGTTTGTGCTGGAAGAGATCATCAAGTCCAACCCCCCCCTGCATGGGCAGTGACATCTTCCATTAGATCAGGTTGCTGAAAGCCCCATCCAACCTGGCCTTGAACACTGCCAATGATGGGGCATCCACAACTTCTCAGGGCAACCTGTTCCAGTGCCTCACCACGCTCATCAGAAAAAAAATTCTTCCTTACATCTAATCTAAGCCTACCCTCTTTCAGTTTAAAACCACTGCCCCTTGTCCTGTTGCTACAGGCCCTGGGAAAAAGTCTCTCTCCGTCTTTCTTATACTATTTAAGTATTGAAGGGCTGCAATAAGGTCTCCCTGGAGCCCTCTTTTCTCCAGGCTGAACAACCCCAACTCTCTCAGCCTGTCCTCACAGGAGAGGTGCTCCAGCCCTCTGATCATTGTCGTGACCCTCCTCTGGACTCGCTCCAACAGGTCCACGCGTGTCTTGTACCGGGGCCCCCAGAGCTGGACGCAGCACTCCAGGTGGGGTCTCAGGAGAGCAGAGCAGAGGGGCAGAATCACCTCCCTCGACCTGCTGGTCATGCTGCTTCTGATGCGGCCCAGGATATGGCTGGCTTTCTGGGCTGCAAGTGCACATGGCCAGCTCATGTCCAATTTTCATCTACCACTATTCCCAAGTCCTTCTCTGCAGGGCTAGAGAAAAAACACAGAACAGAACAAACCTGCTCCTGCTTCAGACAGAAACTGTTATTTCACATCAGTATTTTTCAACTCGCACACCAGATGTACTCATTGATGAGTTCAGGCCTCTGAACTGGCCCAGCAACTGCAGGAGGACTCAACCCCCTCCAAAGCAGCTGGGAAGAAAGACGGCCCCAGCCATCCTGAGGCCACACAGCCCCCACCGCTCCCCTCACCGCGGCCACACCGGGCTACTATTATTCTTTTTCCAGAAGAGAAAAAAACAGAAAATCGCGCTCCCGTGCCCGCAGCAGGCAGCGGCCTGCGCTCCTTGCCCCCAGCCAGGCTCACAGGACCGGCCGGGCCGCCACGGAGGGCGCCCAGCGAGTGACACTACCCGCGTTCCGCGGAGCCCCGGCGGGTCAGCCACGAGGCCACAAGGCCCGGAGCTGCCACAACGCGCCCTGCACTCCGGGACGCCTTTCCCTGCGTCCCAGAGGGACGCCGAACCCGGCGGGACGGCAGTTGGCCCGTTCTTCCCGCCGCCATCAAGCCACTCACACCCCCTCCCCCCCGCGGCCCCCACAGCGCCCGGCAGCGCGCACTCACCCGGGCGCGCGAGCGGCAGCGGGCGGGGCGGGGCCAGGGGCGGTGATCGGCAGCCGGGAGGAAATGGCGGCGGAGCCGCGCGGGGAGTGGTGCGGGCGCCCCCGGGAGGCCAGGCCGGGCCAGGCCAGGCCAGACCAGACCAGACCAGACGGGCAGGCCGTTGGTGGGCTGGGGTGGCAGCGGGAGGCAGTCGCCGGCGCGCTGGGTGTCACGGGAAGGCGGCGTTTCCGGGGGCCGGTGGGAGACGCCTGATGCAGCTGGCCGCCTCGCTGGCGGTGGAGGGGCTGAGACCCGTCCCGAGAAAGCCGGGAGCGAGGGTCTCCTCCAGCGGCTGGGGCCTGTTTCCGAGCGCCCTTGGTCTCCCTCGGCCCGGCCGGCCGGCCCGGCCCCTGCGGGCTGTGGAGGCCTCCGCCGTGGGAGTGGGCCCCGGGGTCCTGCCTCCGGCGCCTGGCTGCGGCGGCTGCTGGCCCTGCTCGTGGAGACGCCCGGTCGCAATGGCTAGCGTTCTGCCGGGGGCTCCTGAGGGTCGGTGGTATCAGCCAGTAAGGGTGGGCAGTGTTGCACACCATTTAACCTCGCTTAACGCAGAGAACGTAACGTGAACCTTTTTTTTTTTACTGCCAAACTAGAAAGTTTTAAAGCAGTTGCCACTAGAAAACGTAATCTGCGCAAGAAGTATTTCTACTTCATCTACCTAAGATACTTAGCGTTTATGTGCGAAAGAGAAAAATACTCCTTTTTTTGAAATGAATAGGAAATTGCACCACAGTATCTCTGCTAAAGTTAATACATGGATTAAATTAGGAGATACAACATAAAACCTTGCAGTTACTTGTATACAAGTTTACTTGCTACACACAAACATGCCTGGGCTTTACCTGCGTTATTTTGTCCTGAACCAAAATCTTGTTACAGAGCCCCTCTGGGGCTTCCTCGAAGAAATCTTTAGAATCCTCACCAAGCACATGAAAACTTCTAGAAATGTTTTTAGTTAACCTTTATTAAAGATGCCTATTAATGGTTTAATTTAGACTGGCTGAAAGCAGAAAAAATTGTTAGGTGGGTTTTGCTAAAGTTTTGTTCTTGTGTGCTGATAGCTTGAAGCATACAAAGCAGAACTGCCAGAAAAAGGTAGAGGGAAATAATAGAGCCTTTCACATTAAAAAAAAATACCCAGGTTCAAATCCCTCCCTTCATAGAAAATGGTTTTGCAGTCCTGTTCCTCCTTGCGATATGGTTGTTACTCCCACAGTAATAACTCCTGCATCCCTGGCACTAGCTCGATCTTTTGGAACAAATGTCATGTGATTCCAGTGGGTTCTGGGCTCATGAATACATCCAGCTAACTCCTATGTGCCGAACAGAGAAACAGGCAAAATATAATACATGGGAAAAGGGGATGGAAGGGAGAAAAAGAGCAATCGGAATCACAGACTCACAGAAGGGTGGGGGTTGGAAGGGACCTCCGGAGATCATCCAGTCCAACCCCCCTGCCAGAGCAGGATCACCTAGAGCAGGTTGCACAGGATGGCGTCCAGGTGGGTTTTGAATATCTCCAGGGAAGGAGAGTCCACAACCTCTCTGGGCAGCCTGTCCCAGTGCTCGGTCACCCTCACAGTGAAGAAGTTTTTCCTCATTTTCAGACGGAACTTCCTGTGCTCCAGTTTGTGCCCGTTACCCCTTGTCCTGTCACTGGGCACCATTGAGAAGAGTCTGGCAAACACTGCTCATCCTCTTCCATCCTTTTTCCTTTACCCCCGGACCACTTTGGTTGCCAGCTAACCAAAACATCATGGCCACTTGATCATGAAATACAGATTAATCGGCATGCGGATGGGTTACCAGGACAGAGATTTTGCCAGGGGTGAACCTAAGGTTGTCCTAATTGTACAAATGTGTACAAATTAGATAGTAAAATTTAAGTTTCTCTGTAAAGTATTTTTCTTTCCTTGGGCTATGACTTTCAAAGAAAAAGAAGACATTTGCTGCTTTCTAATTCTGACTCATTCTTAGTTCATCATGACATCACTCAAGATTCAAGAAACTTTGCAAAATTTATTAAATTGTGAGTATTTTAGTGTAAACACCAATAGTTGGGATATCAGAGGCATACATTTTTGTAGCTCTCTGAAAAATAGGTCACGGGCATGAAATTCTGCTTACTTCTTTCATGAGGATTATACAGCT
Source organism: Grus americana (assembly GCF_028858705.1). Lineage (NCBI taxonomy): Eukaryota > Metazoa > Chordata > Aves > Gruiformes > Gruidae > Grus > Grus americana. The sequence goes on along the minus strand of NW_026561364.1, from coordinate 62,328 downwards.
TTGAAGAATGAAGTAGTTCTCCAGACTTAAAAGTTTGCATCACCCACATTAACACTTACAGGATGTTTTCTTAATACAGATGGGTGTAGCAGCAGATGCTAAAAATAAGGACGCCACATCCTGCACCTCAGCTGGTCACAGAAACCGTCACAAGCTGTTATTTCTGTTCCAAAAATCCACAAAGTACTCTCATCCATAACTGCTTGAATACCACTGGGATGAATACTCAGATATGTATTTACATAATGGCTGCGATGTTTTAACTTTTAGTAAACGCTGCGGGAAGTAAAACCCGTACATTTGACTGGCTGCAAAACCAGCCACAAATAACAGGAATGGGAAATACTTGTGAATACTTTTTGAAAGACTTCCATGCTGGTCTGTCTAGACAAATTGACTAAGAGTATTTATTCCCATCCCTTTCTGGAAGATAACACAAGCTTCAGAAAAGGATCATGTGAGTTTCAGTCAGCCCTCTAAACAAGAAAAATGTATTTAAATAGTGTTTGTTATTTTTTACTATTTATACAAGCAATGGCTTTGTGAAGTATAATTGAACCTGATATCATCCCTGTCACTGCATTAAGAAGATAAAAATTATAAGCTTCACTGTAAAAGCATGCACTTAAGTTTCATCATCATAATGTGCAATCTTCTTCATTATCATAATAAAACTTGCTGTGTAGCGCTCTCCCTGTGGAGAACTCTTTGCCAATGGTTACATTCACAGTTGCAAAGTAAACTAACAGTTTCCTCCATCAAAGCAAGCTGTGCAACTTTCAGGCACCTGTATAGGACGTGCCGGAAAGGTAAATGCAGGCAGATATCTCTTTCTCTCCACACTTCCATGTGTGGGCGTGCTTGCTGGACAGCCCACACGAGGCTTGGGCGTGCTGCGCTGCAGGGCTTTTGCTGTGAGAAACCCTGTAAGAAATTTAGAAGAGGGAACTGGTTTGGGTCAAGAAGGGCAAGGGTATTTTTTCTGTTGGAGGCTGAGGATTCACTGTTGGCTACAGAACAAATACCTCTTCCCATAAGGCACATTTAAAAAAAGATAATTATGTGAAAACAATGGTGTTATGTTAGTTCATGTGGAAAGTTTAGCACACACACATCTGGAGCAATTAGATGGGATCTTCTCAGGCAATCTGGAACATCTGTGCAGGATGCCTCCGTAATGGCAGTGCAGTAACGAGGATGTCATGGCAATTTTTTTTATATGTCTATATTACACATTGGCTCAGCTTGAGGTCTAGTGTGCTGTTGCTGTTGCCAAAGCCTGCATGTCCTTTGGCTTTACATTCCCAGCATTGTCATTCCTGGTACGGTTCTGCTTTCCATGACAGGATTTCCTGGAAGAGTATCAAAGCCGTCTTAGCCCTGATCATTTGTTTGGCAGTGAACTGGCTGCCAAAGTACCCGCTCACTCCATCAGATTTCAATCACCCGGCATGCAGTGTGCCACCAGCTTCTCCAGCTCGGTAACTGGGAGCTTGTCAAATGCGGCTTTTTGAAACAGTAAGAGACATCACCGTGCTATGAGCAAACAATGTTGGAGGAGGAAAATCAAATAAACCAGAGAGTGGTTCAGGCTTCCAAATTTATTCCCATTTCCTAATCTTGACCAAGCAATGACCAACCATTTACTTTGTGACATTTTTTTGCCACCACAAATTATTGTTTTGAACTGACTTTGTAAATTGAAACTAGCTTCCTTAAACGACAAACCCCAAAAAATTATGTGGAAAATGCTCCTTATTTGGGAAAGTTACAAAAGTAATCTTGATTCTTTTCTGGTGCTGAACCCTTTTTGTGTGTGTCCCTGAACATCCTTAATTCAGCCTCCTTACCTTGAACCTAAGGATATTTCCATGTGGGATTCATCTGGGACTGGCAGGGTTGCTGTATATGGCTCTGTTTTGGCACAACAATTGCCTGTGTGTCTCGGTGTGGTGTCTTGAACTGTGCTGGGGAGCAGTGCTGGGAGCGGACATGCATAGCTTCTCCTTGCTGTAACATTCAATCTCAGAAGCCAAGGAAGGGGGGTGGCAAAACCCCAAGCTCATGTATGCAACATAAAGCAGAAGAACCAGATTCTGCTGAAGACATGGTTGGTTGGTTTTCTTGACAAAGTTTCTAAAATCTCTGCCTCAAAGCCTATGTTTCTGAAATGACCAGTTAGGCAGAAAGCAGGTGATTACAGCAGGTCGACAGGAGGCACCGGTGTGTGGGTGTCACTTCAGGGCCATAGCTTGTGCAGGTGATGCTAGTCATCCACCTGGGAGGTGGCTGCAAAACACTGAGTGCATCGGGTCTGGGACATCGTTCCTGTGCTGCCTTGGGGACTAGTGAGCAAAATTTTCCAAAATAGAGGTTCTTCCCAGTGGCCCTATGGAAAGTCAGGGACAGCTAACAGGGTGAGGGTTTTTCTTGAGGTGTTGATGACGTACAGTGTACAAAGCCCCGTCAGCTTTGCTTCCTGCTTTCTGCTGGTCCCTACTCCACTGCTAAGCCATAATCATTTTCCCTCTAGTTACCGTCTGAGGACAAAGGCTCCTGAAGCGCATGCAGGTTGCCTAGCAAAATCGAGATGCAGCAAGTGAAATAAGGAGAGGTGCTATTTGAAGGTGATTGGTGCTGATTGCCTACTAAAATGGACCACAAGTGGTGAACAAACAGGCAGGCTGATTAAAGAGGAACGGTTAGTGTGTCGGTAGAGAGTGGTAATACTTCAGGTGGGAGCTGCTGTGTTTAGGTGTGTGAGAAAACTGCCTCTATGCTACTGCAGTAGTAGCATGTGCATTAGATCGCCCCAATGAAACATTTCACAGTCCAATTGAAAAAAAAAACAAACTCATGAGAGGTTTTCATTAACAGTTTTGCTGCTAACCAAACCAGCCTCGGTATGACGCAGAAGTCAGTTTCAGAAACTTTTAACCCTTCTTTCTTCTACTGCTGCTGCGTTACTTTTAAAGCACAACGCTACTCTCAGACGCAAAATAGTGTCTAGCTTATAATGATTTTTGTTCATATGTACAAACCCCAGTAAAAAAAGTTGAACACAATGTACACACTGGGAAATATAATCCGGGAATATGTGTCAATAACATGATTGTTCTGTAAAATAATCCTGCCCACGTTTCCCTTCAGAGATCTCTTCCTCTTTATGCGAGCTGTGTCCACATTGGAGCCGCTGGCTGCACAGGCCCGAGTCTCATTCTCTTCACAGCGGTCTGAGAAAGCAGTCAGGTCGATGTCCACATCCGTGTCGTGAAAGCAGCCATCGAAAGCCATTGCTTGCACTGCATCAATAGTATACATTCCTGAAGCCTGGCAACAAAGAATAGTTATTCTGCATTTAGCAGGAGCCATTTTAGTAAATTATAAATAAATAAAACAGAAAAGAAAGAAAACTTTCTCTTCGGTGTTGTTCCCTGTGTGGAGAGCATAGGGAGAACAGGGCTACCCCTCAGTATTGCTATCTGCGGGGCCTGCCCCCTCGGGCAGGGCATGAGTGAGGAAGGGGATACATGCGATAAAACACGCTTGCCTGACTGATTATTGCCAGCTTCTGGCTGGGAATGTGTGCCCCAGCTTCTGAAACAGAAAAATTAAACTCTGCCTCTCCTGTAGGTCTGCATTGCTGGAGTTGTGGGAAATGACTTCAGATGTTTCCATGAGTAGTTTTTTGGTGGGATTATCAAATCATGTGAGCAGCACATGCCCCCTTTTTGTGATTTTCCCCTTGTAATATTCCAACAAATGAGTTTACATGGGGGGATATTCTTGAAGCAAAGGTTTTAAGTGACTGCTTCATGGAAAGCAAATGTTTCGCTTGTGAACGTTTCTGCTTCAGGCACTTTTTTCTAAAAATGACCTTGTCATTCATCTGATCTTGGGACAAAAAGGCATTATTAAACCCATCTTCCTAACCAAGAATGGTGAAGCAGGAGAAGGAGAAATAGACACTGCTTCACAGGAAACAGGAGGGAATATTACATGAGTGCAATCTGGGGTATATTTCAGAGAGAGGAAAAATACCTTGGTCAATAGGTATTTGAGGACAGAATGAAGGTTACCTTCCTCTAGGGGAGGAAAAAGGGGAAAAAATCAGGAGGTGTACTCCCTAATCTCTGCCACAAGAAAAGGAAGGGAGAGAAACCTTCTCGAGACCCAGAGAGGATGACACATTTCCTCCCTTCAGCCAAGTAAAGAAAAGTGAGATACAGAGATGGTTACTGTACTGTTATCACAGTGGCATATCAGGATTACTCTGTGGCTTCTGCGATGCTTTCTGAAGGCAACAAAACACAGAGGTTTGTACCTTGCCCCTTTTTTTGAGTTGCTTTCTCTCTTCAATTGTGGTGAGATAGTTCACTGCTGCATATTCGATGACAGACAGGAAGACAAAAAGGAAGCTGATCCATAAATACACATCCACAGCCTTTATGTAAGACACTTGAGGCATTGAGGCACTTACTCCTGTCATGATGGTTGACATTGTCAGCACTGTAGTTATACCTGCCAAAGAAAAAGGGGAAGTTATCATAATATTGGCCAGCTGGTTCTGTTTAGCTCATCACCATTGCTTGGACAGCACAGCTTTGTGAGGGTGTATGATTGACACTGCCTTTAACTTCATTGCACAGGCTCTGAAAAGTGGAGTGAACCATGAAGGACCTATCACATACAATACTGAAACCAGAAAATCATCTCTCTGCTCAGTGCATGCAGTTAGAGCTGTGGCACACGAGGTTCAAACAGCAAGGACACAACACCAGTGATTCAGCAGCATAAGGAATGCATTTCTGTGACAGCTTTAGGCACTGCTATAGAGAAGTGAAAGTAGGTTTGTGGTCTTGCCCCGCTTCCCAGAGCCAGGATCTCTGCTATACACTTTCTTGTCCCAGAGAATCACCAAAGAATCACCAATTTCCCTTACAACCCTTTCTCAAGTTGTACTTCTTGAGAACATCTATCAGCTTGTACATCTCTGTTGTAACTCCTTGTCTCTCTCAAAACACTCTAGCATAAAAATGCTATACGAATTGAAACTAAGAAATATTTTTTTGTTGACTTCAATGTGTCCAGAATTTAATGGTCATATTTTCAACCTCTCCTCTTACATGCAGCTATTAATCTCATTTTGTTTCGCTCTGTCTCAGGAAAAAACCCCACAAACCCACCCACCAACAACCAACACTAAACCAGGCCCTGCTTTTAAAGAAATGAAGGTAACATTGGAAATGAAGCCATCTCAATAACACCCATGAGACAGCACTGGCTGATAGTGTTGCCTTTCAACTGGGTCTCAGTGTAGCCTTTCTCCAGTTTTATGCTAGTTCAAGTCCACTGGAACATACAAGAGTTCTCCCTCTCCCTCTCTGCAAGTTCCTTAGGTTGAAGGATGGAGTTTGAAATATACTGTCTAAGAGGAAATCTATTTATTTAAAATATGTATACTCTAGGCTAGGGAGTTAAGCTTTTAAAACTTTGTTGTTAAAATTGCCTATAAATTATGTATGCTTATGCTAATGAAATCTGCCTTATTCATAGAACTCCTCATGCACAACCTTCTGCAGAAATCCATATATAAATTAAAGAACATGATCAGCAAAACCGTCTTGACAACATTACAAATTTTCTACTGAGAATTAAAACTTTATTTTTAAAGATGAAGTTAAATTTCTTATAAATAAAAGGAATTGGTGGATGCATTAATAAAAGTAGGTAGGAGGTACCATAATTTCTTTTTAGACTGACAAATAGATTCATATCTCATGTATTAATAGCTTTAGACTGTGCCAATAGAAAGGGATCTGCGGTAGCTACAGTCCTAGTTTTTGTAGATTGATATAGGTATAGATAAAAATTGAGGGCTCCCTCAGTACATTCAAGTTTCTTGAACAAAGATCCTCAGATCTTTCACTTGCCTAAGAAATATGGCAACATACAGTTGGCTTCTGGGACTAGCATCATTGAGAAGGAAGAGCAGGAGCTTCTTTACTAATTCTTAAACTGACAGTTGCAGGACTCAGATGCATTATGGTTACATTAGATATCTTAATAAATTTCTATCAGATCTTCACACAGAAGCTAATCTTTGGAAAAAAAAAAAAAGAAAAGTACTCATTCCAAGGCCATCAGCATTAAATTCCCAACAAAAGGCAGTCTGGAAGTGGTATCAACTGATTCATCACTGAGAAAAACAATAATGTTATTAAAAAAGCACTGTAATTAGTCTTTTTCTCCTGAGCTGTGGTGTTCAGAATTAAAACTGAGAGCAGAAAGATGCCCAGCTTACTCTTTGGCTTCCACAGAAGCCTGTGCGCCTTGCACAGTTAAGGCACCAAAGCAAGGTGCCTAACAAAGAAAGGCTTTGTAACATAGGACAAGCAGGAAACTGGTTCCAAGTTGGTAGGAAGATATCAAATGTTTCTAGAGAGAAAGTAGAGCCACAAAGCTTTTAGATAGGTTATGCTATGCCTATTAAGTAACTCTGATGAACCATGGATTTGGAGAGGGATCTGACTACCTGTTACTACCTGCTACTTTGCTGGGAAGAGGGGAGGAAAAAAAAAGTCTTTGCAAAAAAACCCCCTCAAACCCCAAACCAAATGAACAAACAAACAAAAAAAAACCCCAGAGATTAAGTAAAATTCTACATAGGGAAATCTGCAGAATTGTTCCTTTTTCCTGTGGTGTGTGAGCTGTTTTCTAATATAGCAAAGCCAGTCAGAACAAACATCCCATTTCCTAACATAGAGGTTGACTAAAGGAATTTGTGGTAGTGACAACAGTGGCAATAATACTGTTGTTCAGGCAATTACCTGATATACTTGCTCATGACCTATGTAAATAAGAAGCTAAGGTAACTCCAAACCCTTCTATTCCTCCCAGAAGAATGTACAGTAAAGGTTTACCTAGTGATACCCTGGCAGGAACAGCTCTTCTGTCAATCCAAAATGAAACCCAAGACAGCATCACCATCAGCATGGCTGGGAAATAGGATTGTAGCACAAAAAAGAATATATGTCTCCGGAGTGCAAAGTTTATAAAAAGTCGATTGTACCAACCTATTGAAAAAAAGAGAGAGGAACAGGTTGGAGGAGAAGAGATCTGTGTTATTTGTGAGCTCTGTTCACTGGCCCCCTCATTCCAGGAGGAATGGTGTATCCACATCAGTAATAGTAAACACCTAAGAAATATTGCCACCACCTTGGTTTTATATAGTGCTTTACAAACCGTCCATCATACCTCATTAAAATACCGCTGCCTTGGGAGTAAAGCATCACGACTGCATGAATAAAATACTATATCATAATTGAGGTTATGAAATTGGGGGGGGGGGAAGTAAATAGACTTCAAGTGAAACTGCCAGGAGAATACAGACAGAATATAATCGCCCAGTCCAGTTGGCACAGTGAAGCCAACACCCTGACTCCCCCCAAAAGTAACTTGCCTTGTCTCACGCTAGGAATACCCAGCAACCAAGCAGCACTTTTTCTCCTACGGGCAAACCTGTTTGCCTGCCCAGCGTTGACTTTAGAGGAAAGGGTGCCACCTAGTGAATTTTGAGGCATGGTCCTTCTGTGCGGCAAAGCGTGTGTGCTACACCTCCTGCCATGGGAGGGAAATTAGTTTACAGGGAGGTGAAAAGAAGACAAAAGTAGCTGGCTGCGCAGCATCTGCCTGTCCAGTACAAATAGAGACATCAATGAGCCTGTGTTGGAGCAGTCATGCCATCACAAAGAACCACTTTATAAAAAAGAGTATCTCAACAATAACCCCATCTAATATTAAACACGTCCTATGTGTTTCCAGTTGCGGAGAAGGTTTTTGGTTTTAAAAATTATTGTCCCCAAAATGGATTGAAATTGTTGCTTCTTTGCAGGCCAGGGAACTCCAAAAGCCTAAATGCTATGCATGTCTAGTTCACTGAGATTGACAGTACAGGGTAAGCAGAACCTAAAATGCAGAAGGCTGCTTTGTGAGCAGCACTTTTGTTCATTTTTTGCCCGAGACTCTTCAGGGGGAGATGGCTCCCCTTATAGTTGTGCTGATTGTTCCCCACTAGTACTTACTTTGGGGGGCGGGGTCTGTGTGTAATCATTTTCTTCCAACAAGAAGCAAAATAAAAGAACAAGAGAAAGTGGAACCTCCTGATTGAAACAAAAATTCAAAGCTAAAGCAAAGCACCTGTCTACAAAGGGCAGTGTTCTAATTAACAGATGTGGTACATCCATTTATTCAGGTACTTCCCAGTGGTCTCTGTGGCTTAAAAAAAGTCTTTCCTTTCACCTTTACCCTGCTGAGTAAGCTCATCATCAAAACATCTGCATGTAAGTGTTAAGCAGTTATACTTCCTAAAGTCAAAGGTGCTGTGAAGTTGCTGCAAAGGCCTGCGTACAGGGGTGGTGTGAGGTTGCGCTGTTGTGCACAAGACCGTATTTGCTTGCATAAGTGTTTTTTGATGGGAATAGCAAGGCAGAAAGAAGCCAGCTGAGTTCCTGGAACCCAGTTTCAACACACAGCGATAGCAGTTTGGTGGAAAACATCCCAGTCTCCTCCTTGCAACAAGGACAAATTTGACGTAGCTCTCAGCAAGGCTCAGTTATGATAGTAAGGTATCATTCGCCCTCTTCTCAAATGACAGTGGCTTTTGAAAGCTGGAGCTCTGTTCTTAGCTCATACATGAGCAAGAGATAAGGATGAAGAACCTGATCAAGCTGTGAATTCCTCACTGCTTAGACTGCATCATAATTTAAACTGGAATTTCTGCATTCAATATCAGCCACGGCAAACTTGAATGGCTCTTTTTTAAATGCAAATCCTGTAAATAAAATACTGTAAATAAATCTATTTGCAGCTTTCCTGTATGTCTCAAAGGCTTTTTTTCCCCAAAGTGTTATGCATTTCATCATATTACATGGAATAATTTCTATTTTATTAATCTGCCTTGATATAAAGGGCAATATCCGCACTGAAATGAATTGACTCAGACTGGAAAGTACAGTAGCAAGCATGCTATTTTATCGGGTTAAAAACATATGGTTGGATTACTTACACAGAGAAGTATTTCAAAATTTATAATTGCATGTACAAATACAGAGAAAATAAAACGCACCTTGCATGAAATCAAAACTATAATAAACTCCTAAAGCCTTCTGCAGTTTGCCAGGAAGTGTAGTTCAAGATCTATAGGGAGAAATAAAAACCTGTCTGGGACAGATACCTTTATTTAAACAACGTAGCACTGACATAAAGGGATTTTTTTTTTTCTGCAACTTTATGTATAAACATGGAACATTAAGCAAACCATGAATTAGACCTCAATAGGTGATAAATGCTCTCATGTGGAAACCTTATAGTTAGAAGACTTTTAATGACATTGTACAGCTCCAAAAACGAGGAGATTTTAGACAATAAAACACAATGGGGTTCCTGTTGTGTGCTTTCTAGTTCTTTAGGATTTGTATTTTCAAGCTTTTCTATGTAACCAGGACCCAAAGATTCCTGTAAACCCAATACTCCAGTGGCTTTCAGAGAAGCACCACGATTTTGCAAGAGCTCACAGCAGCGTATATTTGGTTGTTGCGCCTTTTTTTCAGGTTCTTATTGTCAGATGTCAAGTTACAAGTATTATTATGGCCTCTTCTTCTAATACCAAGAAAGTGTTACCTTGGTAATGTAAAGAGAACCGAGGACTTAGGCCGACAGACCAGTGTGATTGACAGACCTCATTTAAACCGAGATCTCTCAGCAGTTAACAGTCATTCATTAGCAACGAATTTGAATGTGAAAGACATTCTGCATGATTGTGTCCCGTGCTTCTCTGTTCTAATGACAGGGGCTTACTATACCAGTACTGCTGTAAAAAGCTAGTCCACTGGAAGCACTGAATTCTTCGATGAAAAACTGAGAGAGGGAGATGTGCTCATCTGTGCTCAGGGACTTGTTTCCATGTTTCCAGTATAACATCAGATCGTCTTCATTGTATGCATCTATGAGAAAGTAAAAACTAAATCACCTCTTCTGCTGGAATAACGCTTCTGTTTTCTTTTCTTAGGGATGGGAGACCACTCAAACAATTTAGGAAAACTCCAAAGAAACATTCTTTTCACATCAATTTGCCAGTTAGTTGACAGGGAAACTGAGTTGCCGAGACCATATTCCACCTTGTTCCAAGGGAAGCCCGGTCCTGTGCCCTGCCAGCAGCTTACCTGAACGATGGGGGACACGGGCATGCTCAGGGTCACAGGGCACATAGGATTGGAGCTCTGGAGCTGCTATGCTGAGCAGACTGCCAAAACACTGGGGATCTGTTCTCTTTTCCAAGACTAAACAACAAACCAGCATCCCAGTTTTACTCATAATCCAGATAAAATAAATTCTGAGATACCAAAAGGCTCTGCAAAACAGAGTTACCTTTTGGTGTCCAGCTCTGCAGCTTACTACAGACAACTGAGTCGGGGTGAGAAAGCAGACATTTCACAATAACACAAGCACTTATTTTCATTTTTCCATGAGATCAGATATTGACATCTTATTTTACTTTTAACTTGTGCCTTTTTCTCAGGAAAAAAAAAAAGTGATTTTTTGACAGAGGAAACATTTTTAGATTTAGGCCTTGGAATATCAACACGGTCGAAACAAAGGAGGGTGCAACATGTTTTTTCTATCTTCCCAAAGCTCACTGAGTTCTGGAAAGATCCCAAACTGGCCACAGTTTAATTTGTACAGGTTGAAGGGTTCAGGTCACACAGCAAAATAAGTGAAAAAGGTATTGTGAACAAGATGGAGTGCTAATAAGAATGCACATGTGAAGAACAGGTATGAATTAAACTTACAGCTTTCCAGTTCTAAAGAACAGTTCTGAGTGTCCAGAGGAAACCTACTGAAATCCATGAAACACATAGCAGAAACTGTTATTCTGCAGACAGGAACAGAAAAACAGAAATTAAATTAAAAAATTCACACTACCTTAGGGCTGTACAGACATCTTAGTGAGATCCCCAACCAATCTGCTGTTTAGAATCGCGATGCCTGAGTTTTTCTACTTTTTTTAGACACTTTTAAAATTGTTTCAAGATAGTGAGATAAAACTAAGTCAGTGAGATAACATATTTTTTAAACATAAATAGTCTTTCTTATTAAGTACATTACCTTGGATTTTTAAACCCTGTACTGACCTGATCCTTCATTAGCCTTTCACACATTACACTTTGAAGGGTTACACTTATAAAGACTAACAACAGGAGTTCACATTTCTTGACTGGATTTTTCATAGATTGAAGTAGATAATATTACAGATTAGAGCAAATATGTTCAAGTGCCATTCTCCCAGCTAGAATGGTTATAATATTTAATTGCATAAAAAGATAAGCTGCTACTTCTGGAAGCCTACTCTCCTCTTCAACACCATGGAAATGTCTTATAGTCTAAAAAGCTTAAGGAAATCTGGGTAAAGACATTATTTTGCATTCCACCTGCTTTTTCACAAATGTTTAGCAGATAAATGTCCCTCGACATTTTAACCAATAAAAAAAAAAGGCTAGAGGCAGCAATTTAAATAAGGTAAATATTGTTAAATTTCCCTTTCATGTCACAGCTTGCATGTCATTTGATGTTTTAGTTTGATTTTTTGAGTTTTCCCCAAACTGAATCCTACAGGGATTTAAGTGATAAGGGATATACTGGGTGTATAAGCGATCTTTGAAAACTTGTGATCAGTAATCACGCTGTAGCTGAATTTAAACAAGTGTAAGATTTTACTGGATTGAAATGAGACTGTAAGAGTGGTACATCTTTAAAATCATGCATAAGACTTCCAACTATGGATGTTGTTTCAGTCTTTCAGCTATTGACTAAAGGATCAGGGGAACAACAAGAAAATGTTGATTGAAAAAAAAAAAGAAAGAAAGACTATTTTAGCAACAAATCTGGATTTTTGTTCTGCTTTGCTTCAAGAAAATCCTGGATGCTAGGCACCGAAGAAAAATGGTGGAATATGCAGATTTCTTGCACATAAGTATTTGGAATATAATCTACCCACTGCATGTAAAACTGGCAATACAAAAAGGGTGTTTTAATGAGCATCTGATTCTTTAGGAACATAGCACCACTCAGGCTAGAAACACATCGTTTCACCTTAATAATTTTAAAACTTTGGTTCACCAGCCTTTACGTCACCCCTTTCCCTGCCTCTCAGTGTGCTAAGAACTGATAGAGAAGGAAAGGAAGAGGACAGGGCACCTGTCCTTCATGCTTATGTCCAGGAAGAGATCCACAGGTTTGGCAAGAACTTTGGGGCTTTGCTATTCACTGGCACAGGACGGTGAGGCCGGCTGCAAGCTCACCTGTATGTCAGAGCAAGGAGTCACCCAGTACACAGCATCTGGTAATGCAGGCTTAGGGAAAGGTAGCTGCGCGAGCAGAGAGGACGAGGGCAAGGAAGAAAAGTAGAGCACCAGCTTGCAAATGTGATGCAGGACACAGGGCAAGGGGTCCCGTCACGGAGGGGATTCTGAGCACTGAGCAAATGTAGTAAATTGATTCACACTGTGTCTGTCCCTCAGCTCTACTTCTTCCTTTTCCTTCCCTCCCATCTCACTTTTTCCTTTCTCTCCATTTCTGTCCTTCCCATCACACGATCCCTTTGGTCTGTAACTATTTGTGCACAATTTCTTACAGTTAATCTTGATGACACTTTACCCCTCCAGCAAGCTGACAGAATGTGTTTACCCATCTTCTGTCTCTTTGCCACTCTTCCTTCCCCCAGCTGAACGTATGTCATACCCCTCACATGGAGAGCCATCGCTGTAAGCCTTAGTATAGTATGTAGTTCCTCTGACCTCTCTCTCTCTCTCTTGCATGAAGCATGGAAATGAATATAGCCACAAAATGCATACTTCACCTCATTGTTTCTTACTGGTCAGTATGATTCTTGAACGCATGCTATATTAAAGCGGTGTACAGCTGCTGTTGTGAGGGTTTCTGCATGTCTTCATGAGAGGGTAGAGAAATTCATTACTTGTTGGAACAATTATTACCTAGCCAAAATCTCAAGTGCTTGCATAAATCTTCAAACTATCCAGATTAGATGAAATATCACCTATGTGCACAGGCCTAACTAGTAACAAACAGGAGAACTGTGATTTCTGCAATGCACAGGCCTCAGGGCCTTTACCCTAGGGGGAAAATTCCTCCATTAAAACTATTTCTGCCGCATCATCCAAATCTGCTTCATAAAGAAAAGCAATCAGAAGTAGATAGAAGGGAGACACATTTAATGACCTTGCTGTTCCAGTCCTGGAATTGCTATTTCGGTTTCCAGTTCCTTGTAGTCACACAACACACCTGTCTAACATTGCTGGTATCAGCACCAATAATCTGCTCTCCGTGCCTATCTGGAGCCCCGATTAATATTGATGGCATGTTTACAGGTATCCTAGGGCGAAAATAGCTGAGACAGACAGTTTTAAAAGACCCAGGGGGAAGAAAACCACATTTGTTCTTTGCTAATAATTTTGGGCTTTACTTACTGTACAGTAAAACTACTGCAATATTGCTAAAGCCACTGGCAATGAATTAACACTTGATAAACTTCAGCGCTATTTACTACAGATGAAAAAACTGCCACTATCCTGTGACAGAAAACAATATGTGAATGATAGAAAAATGTTATCTCTGTTATCAATCCTAAATCTATTTTCCCACTGGTACAGTGGTCACCAGTTCCCGGTATCTCATGCCAGGGGTTTAATGCCAATCCAGTATCAGAATCTTAACTGCAAGTATGTCCATTAATTTCTCACTGTACAGACTATTGGTCTGCAATTTCAGTCATGTATTTTCTTATAAAAGGGTATTGTTCTTACCGTAGACTGAAGAGTACATTGCCATCAGGGTATACTCGGAGCATAACATTTTCCACAGTTGTATCATGGATGAAAGATCTTTTGGAGTGTACAAAAAACACATCAGGTACCCAGATCTTTTTTATCAGTCTTCCATCAAAAGTCATACTTTTGTTTTTGTTACTACGAAATGAAAGTCTTTCATCCTTCCAGTAATGTCTGAGATATAAAGTCATTGTGAAGTCCTTCATTTAATTAAAAATAAAAGAAGACAATGCTTGTTTTATTCACATACAATAGAAAACAGTACAAAGTAATCAACTCATGCAAAGGATCAATTTCTTCTCTGGACATCATCTGAAGGATCCTCGGTGAGAGGAATCAAAAGCCACTCAATGAGTTTAAATATAGATTGGAACTACTTCTGAGATACTGCCTGTTTGCCTTCTCACTGGCGTCTGAGACTGAGGTTCATACTTCATTTATATTTAGATACAACTTTTACAGATTTCAGTGGTCTGCTGGATTGGGCCATCAGTGAAGTGGGAAAGAAACTTTAAAACCAGCCAAAGACAAATAGAAAGGTGTTTCCTTTGGAAATCTTCACAGGCTTTTCCCAGAATGGACTGTAGTTCTCTTACAAAGAGATTAATTTTGAGTTCTTCATGAGCATTAGGTCAATTTGTAAAATTCATTAATCTGTACCTTTTGCACAAATATTGCACAGAGGTTTTAGATTAGTGCATTTATGAATGACATGCATGATAAAGAAACAATATGATTAAGTTCATAGGAGTAAACAAATTTTACAAGAACTAGAATTTTTTAAATATGAAAGATTGTTACAAATCATCCTATTCAGAGAAATAACATGACTGCAAATATACCTGTGGAAAGAGATGGAGAGGATGCTGCAAATCCAATCTGAGCTTCTGCACAGCCTGACTGCTCTGTTCTCATCTACATAACTCTTGCATTATTAGGCAGACATCATTTATCTCAGCAGAACAATTAATTCTGATAAGAATACTGGGAAGATACTTAGGTCTTCCCCTGGAATATGATTTTATGCCCCTGTAAGATGATTTTATGATTTGGGTAGGTTTGCAAAGGAATGCAGGGGTTCATACTGAGAGATCCCATTGTAAGCTCAACACCTACGACTTCAGCTACACTCACTGAAAAGATATTGTAAGTGAGACCTCTTTGCAAAGTTAACGTGCCCTGCTATTAGAGGATGGAGCAACTTGGCACTAATGTCTGGGTGGTGTTATTAGTGACAATTTCAGCTGAGGAATGAACAGCCTGCATTCCAGTGCTACAGGTCCTTGATTGCAGTGAGGGTGTCTCCTTCCTAGGACCATTCCTGGAACTGATTTTTCTGTTTCCATTTGTTATGACCACAGCTTCACCCATGCCAGAAGTGATAAAAATACTCAGATCTGCAGAAGCAAAGGAAGCAAAGGACATGAAGCCTCATCATCTAATGTGCAGAGCACTAAGAGCTCATGGGGAAGTCTATGGGGCTTACTGAATGGCTGGCATTTTCAAATCAGAACACTATCCACTCTGATCTGTCCCTCTTGCCCAGGAGAAATGCAAGATGTGCTTCCTAGTTTAAATGAGAATGACTTGCATGCTTCAAGGCAAGGATGTGCTCTTTAAGGGTTTGCTTTCTGTAACTGTATTATTCTATATCATTCAGCTGGATGTTTCTGAGACCCTGAATTTTGGATGAAATTCTTTATTCCAGTTCTACTAACCAACTTACCATGTCAACTTCAGATATGCTGTCAATGCTTTCTACCTGCACATCAATGCCCACAGGTATTGGTGACCCTTCAATATAACAGAACAAAAGAGTGATGAGGAGCATAAATCCATAATTTTAAAGGGAAGACTCTGTATTAGTAACATACAGAGAGCATCCCATCTCAGCATTTACTATGGTTTGTCCACCTTAGTACATTGAATGACAAAGTCCATGGCAACAAAGTAAAATGTGACACTAAACAGTTGCAACAATAAATACAAAATCTTCAGTGATCTTTTTGCAGCCAGAGTAGTTGTTACCGGCATTACAGCTTGGACAGCAGCGACAGCTTCCTTGTGGTGCCAAAGCTAATGAACTGCTTGGAGTGCTATTTAGAACTGTCATTGGGAAAAGCTGAGTAAATATATCAAACACATCAAAAATTGCAAAGCTATCCGAGTTCCAATGCTTATTCCCACACTTATAAACAAAATATCTATTACGCCTCCTAATTATCTTCAGTTACTTAACTATTTAAAGTTTGGCATAGATATTTCTGAAAAAGGATTGCTTGCTCACGACCTCATAAGGGAAAAGCTGTAAACATACTAAGCATGTTCTGTGATGGAGTGTTGTGTATTACTGAGTACATAATTTATTATCAAGTACAATACATACAAACTGCACTAGATGACTTTATATACTACCCCACTATTTCATGCCACTGAAAAACGCTGTGAGTTTATAACACAATGGGATCTGAGTGAACGAATTATAAAACCATATTTGCATTTTTATATTAAAGTGACTAAATATCAATTAAACATACATCAAAATATAAAATTATTTCCATTCTTCGATGTACAATATTTAGAATGAAGGATCTAGTTCTGTAGGGGTTATGTACATGTGTAATTTTCAGCAAGCAAGTCATTCCACTATAGCAATTGACTAACCATTTCCTTATGGAGGAGGGAGAGGAGAGAGAGGTGTGTGTATATGAGTATACACACCCCCCTTCCCCAAAGAATGTTCTGCATTTGGCATGAAAATCGATAGTAATTATTGTATATGGGATTCCAATTGCATTTGTTAAAAATAATCAGTTATCATATTTTTAAAGTACACATTTAAAATAACCCGGTACAAAACACGAGTACAAAGAAGTCTGAACAGCAGGAGATAGCAACAGCTTTTTAACTTGTCTTTCTCTTTTTCTTGTCTTTTCTTTTTATCAGTGTCAAGCCAAAATAGTCCAGAAATATCACTCTCCTGATAACCAGCCACAATGCTGTGTCTCTTTATGGAATTATCCTTAAAATAGCAGCCCTCAAGGATTACACAGCTGCCTCCAGTTCTTACCAGTAGAGATCTTGAACTATTTTTGAGGTATTTTAAAATCTGGCTCTGTAGTATCTTGATTTGACTTGTATTTTTTAATGGAGGGCTTGACCTCACTCAGAACAGATGAAGATGCATTGTGCATGGGAAAGCTAGGTAAAATGGGTTCAGAGTTAGCACGGCACACAGGAGCATGTTTCTGCACTGACAAGAGCTGTGCTGTCTGGCTCAGAAACTGTGTCTCCCTCCGAGAGGAATGCATTGCCTAGTCTGTTGGCCAAAGCTCAAATCAAAATTTAGGACTCCAGACAGCAAAGTTCAGTCGATTAGTTTATTACTAAAACACTAGGCAGCATTTAGGAAAATGCTGCTTCTTTTGGAGAGTAGAGACAGCAGAAGACATCTGCCCTAGAGGCTGATGCACAAGAGTATCAATGTATATATCCAGCTAGGCTTTTTCACACAAACCAATGAAAAATTTTATGTCTCTCCTAAACCAGTTTTGATCACTTGTCTTTGTTTTGACCACACCACACAAATAGTTTACTTTTGCTAAATACCAACTTGTACCAAGTACTGGTACAAAAATGCCTGCTTGTAATCTGAGTGGAGTCATCCTCTCAGTGTTCCACTGAAATCTAAACTATCTTGTAACCTAAAGACAGGTTTAGCCTAAGTAGAAGTCACTGTGGGATTTATACGTGATGTGAACATTGTTCACAAATGGCATTCACACATCAGTTAAATGCAAACACCGCAGAAAGATGAGGTGTTGTCTATGATGAAACAGGAGAAGGCTACAATGTGGAGCTGACACCTGAGCTAGCTGCACACAAGGCAGGGTGGCTCAGGGAGCAGGCCTCCTGCAGAAGCACAGCGCTCCACACTAGGAGCATGAGCAGTGCGAAAGCTGACTGACAGGGGAACAGCACTGAAAAGAGAAATCTGATCTCAGCCCTTGGCTCCTTTTAAAGTCCACGCAGTGTGACAGGCACTTTCTAGATTTCTAACTGGGGTGAGGTGGCTTGTGCCTTGGAAATGCCTGTTGGTTACCAGGGCTGCTTAGAGTGACTGCAAATAGGCAGACGAACCGAGTATTATCTAACGTTACCCACCACAAAGCTTCAGCTTCTCCATAGTGTGGGTGGGTCCAGTCTGTTACCCTGGGACTATGGCAGAGGTGCATGGTAGGATATACTGGAAGTGCTCATATCTGAGCATATATTTGATCTTAACTGGTATCACTAAAACTTTTGGGGATGATTTGCATGACTAGCATGTTAAAAACTGTGGGTTTAGATCTGTTTATGTAGAATTATGTGGGTGGAAGGGGAGGGGAGGGGTGCAGCTCTCTACATAAAACAATGGCTTTACCAGTTTTTCAGTCAAGGACAAGTCTAAAGCAAATGAAGTTAAATTTCAACTGCCAACATTCTTCAAACAGGCAAGGAGCTACCCACAAATCGTATCACAGAATAGAACGACTGGCTTTCTAAGTACACATATATCGTGTGTAGTGAGGAAATGGTTTTTGTTAGTGACAGCTGCTCAAAGTGTGATGGTGGCAGTCCTAATACTTTCTTGGGATTTGCAAAAATTAGACAATTTCTTACCCCAGCAAGGACTATTCCAGTGTGGGCACAATTTAATTCAATAATTCACCTCATCTGGGCAGATACAAATGAACTGATCGCAGAACTAGAAATTAGTGGCAGCTTATGATTACATTGGCTAAATGCGCACAAACTGAAGTGCCATTTATACATAAATACACACAGAGGCACTTGATTCTTTGAAAGGACAGCTAGCACTAACTTGGGAACTGTTATAAAACCAAGTCAGTGGGGACACTGAACAGCATGAAAGAGATCAAAAGCTATGGCCAGGAGAAATACAGTGGATGGTTCTGAAGTCAATTAAATAAAAAAGGAACTGTTACAATGAAATTTGTTCCTGATTAAGTAGAAATGCTAGAAGTGTGAAACAGACTCCTTAAAAAGAGATTCCTGTTCTCTATTTGGGGAAAGGCCAAAGACCGTACTCATGCTGCTTAATGAGAAAATGCTGTTCAGTCTAGCATTCACCACAAATAATTATTAAACCACATCCCCTAACCCTAGCCCTGACCTATTATTGATAGATCATAGCAGCTGTGAATATTTTCTTCCTATTCCAACTCTACTTTGGCAAGAAATGTAAGTAGATGATAAAGGCACTAAACACTGCACATAAAGGCAACCCCAGTCACTTCAGTGGGTTGTTCACCTTTCTAATCGGAAGTGTTCTCACTACCACCACCACCCCTATAAGATACATATTGGCCTTACTCTGGTCTAGGCCTTCTGAGCTTTGTCATTTTCTGGGAACATTTATTTCTGTGATTAAAAACCAACTCCAGTTGGTTACTCTAGTAATAATTAACTACTGGGAACAGGTTGTTGAGAACTGTAATTTCTTCATCACTTGGATTTGTTTTACCACGACTGGATGTTTTTAAAAAAGAGCATTTCAATAAGCATCAAAAAGGATCCTAAACCAGTCAGAACAGTGAAGTGATTTTTCTACCTCTACGTCTGCACCACAGCTTTCTCCCTAGTATATTGAGAATTTCAATCTCTGGCTGACCATCAGGCAACAACATCAAATTCACTTTGAAAAAATGTAACCAGAGCAAAGCTGTGTTTTTTATTTCCTAGTTTGACAAAACTAGGGATGGCAGAGAGGATTTTGTTATTAAATTGAGCAGCTTCAGTTGCTTCTGGACCATTGCTACAAATCATTATTTTAGAGGGATTAGTGATTTTCACAATGGAGGCTCCACAGATTTTCAAGTTAATTACTCCTCAGCAGAAAAAACAGAATTGTTTTCAGATGGGTTTATCTTCACACAAGCCATTTCCAGTCTTTTATTTTAAAGGTTTAAACATAGCAGAAGAATTCCTTCATAAGCATGGAATTTTTTTAATAGCTAGTATGGCAGGCAAATTCTATAATACCCTTTTTAGAAGGGATATTACATAAAAAGGATATCCTTTGAACATTTTAGGATCAATTTCTACAAATGACTGGTTTAGTGAATTCTATAGTATTTTTGTAATAGTCAGACCTTTGAACACACAGTGGATTGCACCTGAAATTCCATAAGATAAATGTTGAATTTAGAAAAAACAGCCACTGTATCCCAGTTGGCTTTGTAACAGTGTATGGTGGGGAAAAAGCTAGGTCTACAGAAAGCTCCCAGTAGGAGACCAGGGAAGGAGTAAGGTTTATAGGAGTACTTTCTTCTAAAAAAGGCTGGTGGGCCTGTAGAGGAAGCAAACCAGATAGAAATGTAAACAAGCCCCAGAGAAGTGAAGCTACGTGGATGTATTTACTTTCCTCTGGCAATGAGTGAAACAGGAGAATTACTGGCAATAGTGTTTTTCTTCTTGTTACTGTTTTGTTTCTTTCTTATTTATGTGAGAAATGAAGGTGGACTGGTATGAGCAGTAGTCAACTCTTGGAATGGAAGAATTAGCAACGTCAGAGAAAAAAAATCCAGGAGGAGGAGTCTATTAGAGGTCTTGCAAATTACCAAAATATTTCCCTCCTGTTCTGGTCCCCAGCTATTCCTTCCAGTAACCCCTGAAAAAAAGCCATTCCACTTTCATCAGAGTGAGTCTTCTCCACCACAGTGAGAAGATATTTCTGACGTTTCAGGGAGGGTTGTGGTGCAGAAAAGAAAACAACTTGGTGGCAAAGAGCTATTAGAATCACAGCATTCTTTGAACATTCATTGGGCCCTATTTTCTTTCCTTTTCCCCCATTTACCTTCAGATTAATTTAAATGCTACTAATTTAGCTTGAGGAGGAAGGAAGCATAAGGAGGAGTGAGCTAATGGGATCTCTGATCCTCTGAAAATTTGGAATTAAGATTATGCTTAATTGCAGATTGGGATGCAAATTGTCTAGAAAGACTGTTACCTCTTGACCAGCTAAATGCTACTAAATTCTCTTCCATTGTTTCTAATACTTGCTAATGTTATCATCCTCTATATTGGTTGACAAAGCAGAGAGAACCAATTTTAAAACTTCCTTAACACACTGTTAGCATAGGAAATGACAGGTCCTTAAGACACAATGTAAAACAAAAATAAAGTTGTCATACCTCAGTATGTACATATAGACCACACAGTGAGAACTTGCATGTACACAGTGACAATGATCATGTGGTTCCATAATCTTTAGATTGTGCGGAAGGGTGTTACACCAATGACATGCCAATGTTTTGAAATAAGATAACTCAGAAAAGAACAGAATATAGATAAATAGATGTATAGTAGAAAAGAAAGTAACTTCAAGGCATTTCTAAGGATTTGCTTTAACACCTCTCTCAACATACATGGTTTTGGCTGCTAAGGCAGTGTGCATTATGGCCCTCAGATCTGAGCTGCTAGAAGTCTCTGTTCATTGTCTGATACTGGCCTGTGCTCACCTTTTCTCACTGAGTTTAAAACATGGGGATGACCATTCCAAAAAGTGCAGGCAACATAATTAAATTTCTTACTTTTTTCCCAGTCCAACCTTAAGCTATCTTCTCACAGATTATCAATTTATGGGGCTACTGAAAAATCAGTTGAAGTACTTTCAGCCATAGTAGTGCAAAGATATATAAGTAATGAAAAGATCTGACTCTGAGTCTACTCACAATCTTTGATTTCCTTTGGTAGGCTCTATGCAGACAGACAGCCTCACCAGAACTGGTAAAGGATTATTATATCATTGCAGGACCCCTAACATACCCATCTGCTGGCCTTTATCAGTGCTTCTGGAAGCAGCAAGGACTAAACATAATTCCTACAGTGTGCACTGATGCAGTTGGTAAAGCTGTTTGAGCTAAGGAAACATACTCCTCCTAGACCAACGTCTAGTGGAATTACTCAAATCACTATGCTGGTCCACATCTGTTTGCGTCAGTGGGGGTCCATCTATTGGAGACTTCCAAGCAAAAGAGGCCCATGACATTACATAGAAGGCAACAACAAAACAAAACAAAAAAAATCCAGGAAAGGAAATCCCTGCCCCCGCAAACAACAACTGAAGAGCCTGACTTAGGGAAAAAGTGTAATGTAACGATATAAGTTTAGTATTTTAAAGAACATTTGGGTGTACTGAATTACTGGTTTGCTTCACTCAACCTCACTGTATAATGAACTGCACACAAAGTAACATTTCTATAGCAAAAATGTAGAAACAGCTTGCTAGCAGCTTGTTGGTTTTGCTTCATCTTGACACGGTATGCTTCTCAGACTTTGATCTCTAATCTATTAATAAATGGAAAATGTCAGGACTAAATTTTAAAATCAACAGAGTCAAGTTCTGATTGTGCAGCTGGAATGGCATTGCAATGAACAGAAGAATGCCAAAATACACTTACATAAATGACAGCAGAGTTGTGTCCATCTGGTCAAAAAAGTATCTCTTACCTTCACTTTCATGAGAAAGCAACCAGTCATGTGGAGCAAAGTCACAATTATTTCCAGTAACGCTGCAGCTGGTAGCATCAGTATCCAACAGTTATACATTCATTTCCCCCAGGTTTTTTTCCTGTGCATGTTTTATCAGTTTACAAATCAAATTCAGCATATGCTCTCTCTGTTTTTCCTTTGTTACTTAATTATAAATACTAAAAAGTCTGGGTCCTCTAGTCTGCCTCATTAACTTTGCATGTGTGGGGCTAAATGAAATCAAACAAGCCAGATTTAGATTTAAGAATTCCCTGAACTGACGGCTCTCTAGCAGGTTCAGAACAGCATGAATTTTCCAGCTGCTTTTTCTCCCAAACTGGTGCAAAGGATGATTGACCTTCTCAGGCAAAGGGGCACAGTGGAGCTAGATTAACAAAATCTGTCATTCCAACTCCCTGACATACCCAGAAAATTACAATGGTGTATAGGAGAGGGCAAAAAATTGCCTCTCTTCTAAAAGTAAAGAATAATTTTAAAATATTTGCTTTTCACCCAACTGTTTTCACCTGGTTCCTTTTTCTCCCATCAGTATTGTGAATTGATGCATTGTGCTGAGCTGAATAAATCACGCACTGTGGCATGTGACAGTACAAGCCCTTCATGAATCACAGTACTGAAATGCTTCATTAGATTTGATAAAAACAAACCCAAAATTTCACCTGCTTTAAATACATAAAGCCACAGTGTTGTAAGTCTTTATGCAGTTCAGGGCTATGTTACGACTGCTGTGGCAATGACTGCAGCAACGGTATCTCTAATTTCATCTTCTTCTCTAGTTAAGTTTCCTTCTGCTACACACTTAATCATCAGTGTTCTTCAGAGAAACCCGTACACTGTCTCTGCTGTCATACAATAATTCTGGGTATGTTGTTCAGATTCATGATTCAGTTGGTGAGTTTTCTCCTCTGATGAGGTCACACATGTGCACTAACTCTCTGCTGCTGCCTTATTAACCCGCCTCTTGTGAAAAACAAACTATTCTTTACTACTGTAACATCACTGAAATCAATGGTAAGATATGAACAATGGAGTACAAATTTGGGATCAACATTCATTTTACTAAGACTTTTTTCACTGTGTGCTATAAAAATGTTATTGGATCTATGTTTTAGTCTGAGGGAGATTCACACTTAAGTATTCCACATATTAAGAGAGTTCTGAAAATTTGGAAGTGTGTGAACTAGTGGATGTGACTGCAAAAACTGCCTCCCATGCCACTATGTCACGTGGATGATAGAAGAGAAGCAAAGCTGATGCACTCTTCTGCTGAAAGCTATTTCTGAAAGACAGGAGTACAGCTGAAATCGTACGCATGGCAATGTGATTATTGAGAGGCCTGTGCAATGAAGTCAGTGGAAAAACTACAGCTGGCTTCAATAGGAATTGAATGGGCTCTGTGACTAGTCATCTGAAAATAAAAGGACAAGGGGAGAAAGCCTGGTACAGATTTGCTGGGTGTAAAAAAATCCTCGCTGCCTGTGGAAAATTACAACTGCCAGATCATAGGGTATATTCTGAAAACTGCTTTTATGTACATCATAAGTATTGCTTTCTGGGACGATCCAGTGATAAAATACATACCAAACTGTTGTTTGCTTTCATGGAAATGCTACTTCCTTTCTGAGATGGCAGTCTCAAAAATTTAAATTCCTTGTGAGACAAAGCAGGTAGTAATGAGATGTCCAGACTAACAGATATTAGACTAGACAGGTATTAGGCAACAGGTAATCCTAACTTTTGTTGTCAAGAAACAGATGTATCTCAACGATTGTTTAAAATCAGGCAAGATTTTTGCTCTCTGACAAGACAGAATTTCTAGGGTAACAAGAAATCCTCCCACATTCTCCTGATGCATCCAGAGAGGCTCTTCTTACCCCAGGTCTCCCTCCTGGCATGCTTGCCAGGCCCTAGCTCCCCGCAGCTGGTGTCAACAAGAATAGCTCCACAGACTTCAGCTAGCCTCCCAAATCTATGATTCTTTACACAGCAGATTATTGGTCCTCATATATTTTATTTTGGCTTCATAATCCAGAGCAGTTCAGTCTATTTTCATGAATCACGAACACGGAACTGGTGACGCAAAGGTTCAGACAAAGCTTATTAGTGGGGCAGCTTTCTCATTTTACCTTTCATGAAGGAGAGTCAAAATTGAATCCAAACTGTGAACATCCCACTGAATACTCCCTTTATCCACGTGCAATTTAGTTAAATGAAGAAATAATCATCACAGTACCCAAGACCACAGAGACAACATGGTAATAAACTGAAAGCCTGTGGGTAGTTTTTTAATTTTATACAGAGCAGACAGATTTAGGAATTGATGGTTCATTTCAATATCTCAAAATGAATTTGATTACTAAGTAATTTGCTAATTGCTACTAGACTATGCAGTTTACAGGTATACCTTAATCCCTGCTCTCAAAGAATCCTATTCTAATAATATTTTTTTTAATTGGTTCTGAAAAGGAGACAATTTGAACAGTTTCTCCTATTGATATGCTAAACACAAAGAAGTCCCTTGCCTTCAAGTATTTCTGGATTTCTTCTTTCTTTATTTCCTGGAGTACAATGAAAGAGGTGAGCTGCAATTAAGTTTGTCATTCAATTTTAAGTGACACTGCTGGACAGAGTTTAAATAAACTTCCAGAGAGAGGATAAACTATTAGCCAGCACAGCGCAAACATGTGCTGCTTACCTCCAAATCCAGGTCTCAGGGCAAAGTCATGGTCCTCTATGCGAAGAAGCTGCTCGGATTTAAGTGGCCGTACTTTGGTGCTGTCAAGTTTCCTCATTTTAATTTCTCGTTTGCTATGTTTAAAAAAAAAATGTAAACAACTTCATTTATTTTTTTTCTGCCTGACATTCAGAGTGCTAGTTAAATGAAGCAGGGACCCAAGAATATTGGACAGTCGAAGCTGGTATGATAAGGGAAACAACTGTGCTAATAAAGTTGGAGAAAGATATATTGGAAAAAGGTAGGGAAATCAGGTATGAGGGTGCCCAGGTCCATGAGGAACACCAATTATATATAAAAAGTCCCAGGAAGATCATCTAGCTCTTCTTCTGTTCCCCTCAAAGACTGTATCTATCATTATGTAAAAGATTATACCTGTTAGAAAAAATGTTTTTATTCACATAACCACTTGCAACTCGGACTTGGAAATAATACCATGTATCCATGGTTTTAAACCACTTCACACATTATCCATATTACAGAGATAATTACACTTTTTATCATGAATCTATTTTATTTTTTTTTTTCCCTAGGAGCTGAAATGAGTCAATACTTTTTCAGAAGGACTGCGAAACTGATAGTCCTGGATCCAGGGACTTGTTTTTTGAGATCCTCTTAAACATCATTCGGATTTGGCCGAGTTACTCCTTAGCTTGTCCCCTTATTTACTGCTCAGATATGCAGCATTTCTTGCATACGAGTCCCATCTCCGCATTTTTCCCCACGCCACACATATCTGAGCCTCTGCAGAGCACCAAGGCAACACGGATGAACTTGGGCTCTAAGCAGGATGCCATGAATTCTGTACTTCTTTCTGGTGACTGTTGTTAACTTTCTTCCCTTCACAGAACGTACTGAACAACATCCCAAATTCCACTGGGAACTTCACATGCCTCAGAACGGACTCAAGCTCTCCAGATGGAAATCTCATGTGCTGGGCCTGCATTTAAAATGAACAGCAGATGCCCATCACAATGCAGACTCCTTTTCCATTTTTCCTATAAAGAGAAACCATGGCACAAACAGCAGAGGGGTCTGGTACATGCCCATATCACAAAGATATTGGGTTAAAACATAGACGAGATCTACAGACAGATCTGGCAGCTGGGGGGGCATGGTTGCTAGAAAGAATCCATCCCACTATTTGGTCCTGCTATAAGGAAAATGCTGTGGTGTCCCCTTAAGTTTCCACTCCTTGTTGCACGTCCTGCTTTAAGTGGCTGGCCCCAAGTAGTAACAGAACTAGCCATGCCTAAGCTGCAGAATTATGCCTAGCTTTGGGCCCCCTTTTCAGGAAAGGCAGGGGAAGATTGTAAGGACGTGTGTAGTTTAATTTAGAGGAAGACAACTGAGGGAACACATCAGTCTTCAGAACACATCATGAGATTTTAGAGTGCCCTTTGCTCCATGAGCACTGCCCAGTAGGATAAGCTGTGGCAACAAGGGAGATATGTGGTACACATTAGGAAAACCTTTCTCATGGTGAGAATAGCGAAACATGGGAACATACTGCTTGGGCAGGTTTTGAGACTCCTTTCACTCAGGCTATTTAAAAATAGGTTAGACATATATCTATAGGAATGACTTCAATATAGTTGCTTTGACACAGGCAAGGCACTCTCCCTAGACATCACTTCTTTCATACCGTCTATGATTCTCTGGGACTTTGCTGCTACCAACTCTAATTATTACTTTAGACTGAATGATAGAAATCTGTTCTGAAGATTTGCCCTGTAGTCAAACACTGCTAAAGATGAGGTATGGAATATCTTAGGATAAGCTATGAACCTGTATTTACTTAATTTTTTTCCTCCTTTCTCCCCCTTTTTTTCTTAAAAATGAAGATGAAGAAATTACTTTTTAAAATGCTATGGTACAGGAATGCTGAGGTGGCTGCTGGGCTATTCAGAACCATTGGGCTTGACCAAATTAATTTACTTGAGTATTCTTGAATGTCTCTGTTGTCTGAACCAAATTATTGAGGCAATCAGAACGCCCATCAGGCATTTCAAATAAAGACTTTAGTTTTCTGAGTATGAAAATTATGTCGATGCTAAAATGAAAGCCTATGCTTCAGAGAATTGAAACCATCACAGAGCAAGCTTGTATCAGAGCAGAATGGGCAGTAGGACTGAACATCTGCAATGCTCTGCAATACGTATACGTGGAAATTCTGCTGCTTGGGAACTAGTACAAGAGAAAACACTGAATTATGTTCAGAATGCCATGAATGCCATGGCACAGCTAATACAGTTTGGAAGCATTAGGTTATTTGTCATTGGATGTGCCAAGAAAAATAGCTGTTTGATGCTCCAAGGATTTCACTGGAAGAAGCAGGCTAAAACTATGATACATTTATTACAACTTCTTACTAGAAGCAAGTATGTGACTGAGGAAGACTTTCCCTAGTCACAAAAGGCAAAATATAAGCTATTAGGGCAGGAATTTTTTTCTTAATGGGCCACTGAGAAGAGATGTTATGGGATTTTGGTATTCCTTCTGTTTTCCTGGATGAGGACAAAATAAACAGAAATGCTGCCTATATGAAAAGCATCTTTTGTGCCCACTTAGTTGAACAGCCTCTTCAAGATGATGTTCTATATACAGCTGGTGGAGTAACTATAATTATTTTTAGCTGCTATCAAAAGGGATTGTTCAAGCTAGGCAAGACCCTGCTGGAGTCAGAAGAGCACTTTCATTACAAACGTGCCGCATCTTTTCTTCAATACCTTCCTTTGGCAGAATATATTTTTTTATTGTAAAGGAAAATAGGCTTACATGCAGAGATATATACTCATGGTACTTGCAATTAATTTCATGGTAACGTTGCATGTGTAAAGGTACGAAAATTTAGAAAAATTCCATTAAAAATTCTCAAATAATTAAAAATTTAAAAAATACACTTCTGCTTCACAGTTTTTCTCCTCCTTGCCTGTTTCCCGCACCCAAGGCTAAGAAGTGTTCTCCAGCAGATATTCCTTTAACATCAGCATCTGGACTCCAGATGTTGCTCTTTGGCTACAAGTTATGGTATTAACTTGTCCTCATTGCAGCATTAGTTATTTAACTGATGACTCAAAGGGAATCGCATGCATGTATTTGTTTACTCCCAAGAAATCCTAGACCCGTATCTAACTATTGATCAGCACCACAGCATTGTGAAATCATTAGCAGATGTTTTCTTGAGTGCTCCTTCCCATGGCACCACTTCCACTAAAAAGCAGAAGAGACAGATCTAACTAGCCTAGGTCTCAGAAAAGCTTCCCAAGGTCAGTCAAGATATACTTTTCATTCTCACAGAAACACAGCAAAGACACTGATTGTATTTCGGTGGCCTGGCACCTTGGTCTCTTCATCACACAGCTTTGGCCAGTGCACCATAATCTAGGAGACTAAATGCAGTCATTGATTCTGTGCGTTCATTGTATGGTGTATGTCAGGCTGTGGAGTTTGAGAGGAAAAGCCCACATGCACGTAAGGAAAGGAAATCTCTCTTTACCTACCTGGGGCAGTGGTATTAAAGGGAACTCTGACAGATGGCTTGGTATTAGCATAGATCTGGTAAATACGAGTTTGTCAGTCTCAGTGAAGCACATGCTTGAGAAACTACTGCTTCCAGTTATAATAGCTCTGCTTTCCATAGCTGTGTTCCAGGCTACATTTTACATTATGCAAATGAAATGGTAATCTATAATTGAATTCCAACAGAGGTCATAAAAAGCACTTGAAGGGTTTCAGATCACATAGAGAAGACACCCCTGCTGGTACTCATATAGGAAGTTAATAGAAGGACTAGCTCTTCAGATGAAAAAAGTGAGATACACTCTTTGGACACTTCAGTAGCCAATACTGTCATATGGAATCATGGCTCGATGCCTTGGTATCTGACAGAGCTCTCAAAGAGCAGACAGTCATTGCCTACAAAACCAAAGCAACTAATTCAGAATTCTTTAACAATGCACAAATACATGGCAGGCTTTTAAAGACAAATTTAGTTGCCCCTACCTAACCTTGAATATCTAATATTGAGTGCAAGATCAAAAGGCTACTCAAGGGCAGTTGGATCATTTTTCATTTAATTATGTGTTTTTATATATATATATAAATTAAGTATTTAACCACATAATGCCATCAGTGTCGTTCCATAACCAGTGGCATTCATAGGAGTGATGTGGTTAGTACCTCATCTGGTTGTCTTTCACTCACCAGGTTATCAAAAGTTTGTATTGGTTCACGCAGAAATTGGACAAGTTCATGGAAAAAAAAGCCAGTGAAGATCACTAAGGCTGTAGAAAACACATTCAACACAGGAAGTCACTGAGGGAAATCTGGTGACTGGATATGGAGGGAAGTATTCAGGGGAAATATATGTTTGCCCTGTTCTTATTCTTCCAAACTTACACTACTTTAGTATCCAAGATACCCCACTGCCTTTATTGCTGCAGTAGGGAAAAAAAGGTCATCACATTCAAAATGAAACTTGGTAAGTTCATGAAAAGAATACTATGAAGAACCCTAGATTTAATGGCCATAAACAACTTTCCAGTGCTATGTCCCTGAGATACTCTAGCTATAAATAATTAAAAGGTACCCAAAAAGGAAAAGTTACAGAAATCTTATTCCCAGGAGAGTCTATGGAGTTATATAGCAGTGTGATCTCTGAAACTTTTAACATATTTGTCAAACTTTGAAACCCAGATAAATGTAAGCATCAAAATCACACAGTTCTCTCTCTCATAAAAATGCATTTCCAAGTGTTCAGTAACATCAGCAATGTGTACTGTCAAAAAGCCTAATATTTTGACAGTCAAATGTTTTGTTCTTTGTTGTAGGAAATGGACCATGAGAATAATCTCTTTCTCATGTACTTTCGGTTAATGCTTTAAAATCTTCTTTACAAGAGAATGCAGACAAATAGCTTTGGAGGGAGAATTGGGTTACTCTATTAAAACAGTGGAACTTGTAGGTTAAGTAACATTTTCACATGGGATTCTTTTTAAAAGGCCACCCATTTAACCAAGGCCATCTGTCAGCTGTGTCCCTAATAATCCTAGGGCTGCCTGAAAGGTTTTTGCCCAGAAAGAAAAAGAGGCTGGTGGAAAGTCAGACCCTGTTGCAATGTACTGGAGGATAATGCTGCCTTTAGAACAAAACCAGAGAATCAAACAAAGAGAAATTAAACATATTTGGATCCTTTCCACAGAAAAGCTGATTTGCAGCTGTTAAGCTTTGGGATCTTTTGTGGCTCAGATTCTGCAGTTTTCTTCCCAGTTCCAAATCACTAGGGCCTAGAAAATCAAGACATGGAAGGCCAAAAAGCTGCTACGCCAGTCAGCATCAGCTGAGAATGCAGTCCTGATATTCCTCCTTGTTCCTAATCTTCCTTTCTGTTAACACACTTCTGCCTCTCTCACAGGATTATCATATGGATCCATTTGTATGTATTAGTGTGAAGATGGAGAGGACACTGTACTAAAAAATTGTTACTGCTGTCCTCTAGCAAGAGGTCAGCAAAGGATGTCCAGCAGGATGCCACAAAATATGCTGTTCTACCACCAGGCTTCTCTCCTGCTTTGTGATTATTTTTTTTTTTTTTATGTCAGTGATGGACCAGCTCTTCTCAGTTCTTGCAGAACAGGATAAATGCAAACAACAGTGGCATATGTTTCCCTTTTACCACTGTCAAAAATATATCGGCTGAGCTTAAAATAGACATTCCTTACCACTACAGAAATAAGAAGATAATTTATTCTGTTTCCATTTGATTCTTCCTGAGACTAGCAAAGCAGCAGTTTAGACCTTATATTGATATTAGGGCTAGTTCTGGTTTTGGTGGTTTGCTGTTGTTTTGGGGTTTTTTGGTTGGTTTTTTTTTTTGTTACTACAAATAATCGGGCTCTAGGACTCTCTCCAAAATTGTCTGAGTTTGAAACAGTCTGCTGAGTAGCCATCCTTTTCATGAGCTTTTGGCTTAGACCAAACTTGAACCTATCACCTTGAATTGAAATCCAGAAGTACTGAGTGACATAGCATCTCTGGGCACCTCCATTGTGTAACTGGGATATGTTCTGTTGCCTTGCTTTGCTTAAACATGATTTTTTCAAGACATGTAGGGATTCAGAGGTATGTCGCTGCTGGATTATCACATAAGAAGTGATACAGAAGAAACAGCCGTATGCCTGCTACAAAGCATGTAACTCTTAAAATCAGCCTAAACACACCAGAGGAGTCTAATTATGTTACTTTTCCTCAATATGTGATATCGTATGAATAAACTATGAGCTCCCCTGCCCATTTGAATAGGGGGCCAAGTACACAGAGAAATGTAATAGTTGTATTCCTTAAACAGAGCCACTTACTCCTTATTCCTTAAATAGACCTACTTATTACAATTTCTCCTACCTCCCACCTCCCAAGAAAGAGAGATTTTGCTTGGATTATCACTGGCAGTCATTGGGCTGTTTACATACTATTAGATTAATCTGGAAACACATTCAGCAGCCTCACATGGCAGAAGTGAAATTGCATTTGTGGGAAAAAAGCACTAACACTTTGCACAGAAACTTACATGTAAAAACCTTTGTACCATTATTCATTTTAAACCAGCTCCTTGACTGTAAAGACTAAGAACTGTGACAATCTCCAATGTCTAAAAGCATAAGTATATTCCAGAAAGGGAATCCACTGTGCCATCACGACAAATAATGTACAATTCACCTCCTTTAGTGCCATAAAAATGTCTTCTATATCTTGATAGTGTAGCTACACTGCTGTTTAGGTAATGGAAGTCACTTTATAACATTGGCATAGAACTTTGGAAGGCATTTCTGCTTCTTGTAATGGGAGTGAGAGGGCAAGAGTACTTGGTACATCACAACAGTAGCCTGGTATCACACAAGTTAAAAGAGCTGTGGGTGGGTGGGTGTGTGTACATACCTGCATATACATGAAGCATTCATGAAATCACAATATGAAATGCCTGATTATGAAAACTTAATTAATAGTTCACCATTTCTGTTTTGGGAACACCCTATCAATGTGCTATGCATAGTATAAATTCAAAAACTAGCAAAACAGGACAGTGAACAAAAAGGGTGCATTGAAAGGTTGCTGACAGCATAAAGTTTATCAGATGAACACAGACAGAGAGAATATATTGCTTACCTGTTATGCTTTCTCAAGAATGAGAATTGTTGCCGATGGTGAAGATGGTGATGGTGACTTTGAGAAGTGTGTAGCACTGCTGTCGGCCACAGGCAGGTGAGGAACAGAAGTTTAATGACCAGGACCATCTCTTCCAAAAGAGAAATGCACCTGATCAGCCAATCCACCTTGCTGACTTTTTATTTTTAGTGTTTTTGCTGTTTAGAAACAGCATAGCATACAAAGGATGCCTGTGAGGTAAGGCATCACTGAAGAGAGAAGACAGGGGCATCCCAGTTCTGATGTCCTCTCCGAGTTCCCCTCATATCTTGGTAAATCTTAAAAATTCCTTCAGCTCTACATCCCTGCGGCAATCTGCTGTCAAACCAGAAGCACCTTGCTTTTAGAAATGTAGTAGATACAGCAATTTGTTTGGCCAGGCTGCAGCCTGATCCATTGCTTCCACTCTT
Organism: Grus americana; assembly: GCF_028858705.1. NCBI lineage: Eukaryota > Metazoa > Chordata > Aves > Gruiformes > Gruidae > Grus > Grus americana. The sequence goes on along the minus strand of NW_026561364.1, from coordinate 29,521 downwards.
TCAGCATAGGCGCATTTTTGAATTCTCTATCACCCGCTCAGTAACCTCTTCGACACAGCCTGTGCAGGCAAAGTGATGTCAAACATTTAATCCCCCTTAAATCCCACACAAAACCATACAAAAATCTGCTTTAATGACAAAGGTCTCTAAATTAATCTTGCTTTCTATATATGTGTGTATCTGCTCAAAATAATTTTCTGTACAGATCAAGCTAACTACACTGCAGGCTGTGTGGTAAATGTGTTACCACACTTCTGCATGTTCAGCTATCTGCACATTCATCAATGTTACCTCATTTCTAACCATTTTCCTCAGCTACAAAGGAATAACAACATGTATAAACTGTCTTCTCTGCTAACAGTAACCATCCACATTGTTTCCAGAGACTTTTGGGAAAGCCATATTTTAGATGTAACCATCATCCTTAGCTGAAAACTATAGCTATTATCCTCACTAAGCAGGAGATGTGGAATGGGGAAGGAGAGGACATTCCAGCTATTGAGGTTATCCACCAAGATCTCTGAAGGGGACCTGAGGTTAGATCATATCATGCTAATGCATAAATGTGTTGACTTTGTGTCCTGACCTCAAGGAAGTAAAAAGAGTCCATTAAAAATAAATAAGTAAAAATTGCTTTGTGTATTTGTTTCCCAGCTGGAAAAGGGAGTGCTCAGAAGCCCTGCTCCAAGGACATGGCAAAGACAAACAAGCGGGCTTTGCAGAAGGAGGACTGGCATGCCCCTGGCCAAGCTGCACATGGATGTCTCTCCCTCCAAAAGGCACATCAGCCAAGAGGGGAGTCTTTAACATAGAAAGAGGTAATTAGATGTTGTTTTCATTCAGCTATCAGTACCCCACTGTTTTATTATTCCTGGCTGTAGCAAGAACTTTACTACTAAGCTGTGGTGCTGAAAAGACTGCTCCATGGAGGATTTCCAAAACATGCTTGATGTTCTTTTGACTGCCTCTGCTAAATCAGCTTGAGTCAAAAATAAAGGCTGGATGCACTGACATATTCCACCACCTTCACGCCACCGATGTCATAACATTCAATATTACCTTTGTGGGGCCTTGCCTAAGCACACTGAACATCTAAGCACTACCTCTCTCTCCTTGGCTATGGCATATTTCCATAAATTAATTGTCTAGTCCACACACGCAAAGTCTTCAAGAGGGACTCCTGCAGAGTGAAATGATGAACACTTCCATTAACGAGTCTGTAGTATCAGTGAGGGCAACTAGATGTCACCCACAGCAATAGGGTTTCGTCATACTAGAGTTGTTTTCATTTCCTCTGGGTAAGAGAGTATTCCACAGAGCAGATTATAATATCATTATAAATTACCATTATGAAAACAGGTTAATCTCCTATGCATTTGTCACTAATAAATTCTAAAACGATCCTTCTTTGCAGAAGAATAAAGACAAGATAATACACTTTGCTTGTATTGGGCGAGGTGTTGATAGGTCCTTGTATTTAAACACAGAACATTGTCTCTTTGCTACCATTAAAATATTTCTTCAAAATTATCCCTCCTCTGTAGCCCATGAAAAGTTTGTAATGCTTCTCTTTCAAAGACAAAACCCAGTGCATGCTAACAGTGCACAAGCTCATTGGAACAGTTTACAAACAACCAAGCAAGCAAAAGAAACAAAGGTAAATACAACACTTAGTACCAAAAAAATGAGAGGCCTTCTTTTAGTGAGCAAAATAATATGTAGTTTCAGGTAATTACAACCTGCAACTACAGACCCTTCTCTGCCACAGATCACAAAGCAAAGCAAATTGACCACAGCTATTATAAAAACAAGAACAGAAAAATGCCAGGGATGAAGAGATGTTTCAGAGGCTGGAATTTTGCAGAAAATCTGAGCACATCTAAAGACCATTTTAAACATATGGAGCTGAAACACCATAGCACACTAGCACTTAACAACCTGTAAATTAGCTGCACAACACCGAGAAGAGATGCAACGTGGAAGAGGGAGCATAGGTTTACCTGGAATGTAATTTTTATTCTCCTAATCAGAGAATGAAACACAAGGAAAAAAACATTCCTAAGAGTATCCTAAGAGGAACTTGTTTCTGATAAACAACCAGCAAATCATAGAAAGCAGATTAACCAGAGCAGTGACTGTGATATATGAATGCAAGACTGCAGCGCAAAAATAGGTAGTGTTTTGCTTTTCTATGGTAAGAGACTCAGCGCACCATTATGTCATGGTGACTTGCAAAAACAGTAGTCAGAATTAAGGACACTTTGTCCTGTTTATATTAAGACAGATGATGAACCAAGTTTCCAGAATAAGGTATCCATTCACATTTCCTAACAAGATGAAGTGAGAGGAAAGCAGAGACTGAGCATTATGATTTCAGTTTGCAGATCTCCAAACAGATGAAGTGCTTTACTTAACTCTTGCAGTGGGACCCAGCTCTTATCGTCCTGCTCTTTACCAAGTCTCTTAGTAGGGGTGGCAAGTGAACGTTTATCCTGTCCCAAGTAGTGTAAGGTAACAAACTGGGCACATCAGGACTGCAAAGTACTAAAAGAGAAAAGAACTCAAAAGCCAGCAAAACCCACAGTTCAGCCCAAAATCCGTACAAGATTTTTGCATGGTGCTTACTGAGAGGGACTATCCCCCTGAGGTTTTACAACCAGCTTAAACAGAACTATGGAGCTACTGCTGAAACGCTGTCCTCTCCTTCACCCCTGCAGTGCACTACTACTTGCTACCCTTACTTCACCATCAGCAACTGCTCAGCCAGTTGTTAAAGGAATGGGCAGCAGTGTGGGATGGAGGATCTGCCCTCTGTCTGCGGTGAGAGGGGTTAAGCCAGCCTTGAAACTGTACACTTAATTTCTGCTAGGCAATATGAAAAACAGCAATAATATTGAAGTAAGCACATAATATTTTCTATTAGTAGTAAAGCTAAATCTCCAACTTGTAGTCTAAACTCTAAAGTGCAACTTGCAAATAACATGAAGTCAGAAGCCACTATGAGAAATACAAAATGTTCAGCTTCTAGTTGGCTTCATTGACAACTGAGTGGTCAACACATCTTAAAATCAGTACTCTGAAAACCATACACAGCCCAGTTGGCAAGACATGCTAATGAGAGATCAAAATCCTAGAAATCAAATGTAACTTTAGTGGTCTGTCTTCTCATTAGAGAACAATCACTTGTTATGTTTCATTAAGATAAAGTGCAGTTCATTAAAAAGGATAGCTCGACAATTGCCTGAAGATAGTTGTCGTGCTATATGAAGTCTCCTCAGGTGTCAGAGACATCCATTCACAAACATGGCATGGCACCTGTAGAAGGTTTGCAGCTTTTCAGAGCAGCAGCTGGCGGCCTGGAGACTTGGCACTAAAATGGCTTAAGACTGGAGACTAAATCCCACTCCTGAAGCTTGTCCAATTTCTAACTGTCTTCACCCATTGCCTATTCATGCAAAGGATTATTTTAGAACTGACAAGATCATAATCCACCTAAGGCAGGCATATTTTCCCATATAAAACAGCCTCTTAATACCAGACTTGACCAGATGACCCTGTTTGGCACAGGGTCTTTTCTGCTTTTCCTTCAATTTACAAAACTCAGTCTTCTGTTTGCTCTAGAACTGTGGTGGCTTCACACTTTTGTACAATCAGATACTTGCTTTGAAAAAGTGACATGAACAACAAAGAAAAACCATACATTTCCCTGATTCTTTGCATTCCTTATTTCCAGAGCCTCAAAATCGGGGATTCTTTCTCTTTCATCATTTTGCCCTGGACAGAACAATCACTGAATTAATTTCATCCCTAAATCCCTTTACTTAGCTTCTACACCAGCAATTCTGAAAGTAAAATAATCAGTTTTACTGCCTCTAGTTCAGGAACAATCTGCATCTTGAGGGTGATCTCTGGAAAAACAAGCAGCCACATTCCTCCTAGATTTACACTTCTCATAAACTCAGTGGCAGAAAACTTTGCCTTTCCACCACCTCACATTGACCACAGGCACAGGATACAGCTAACCCCTGCCTGCATTTATGTCCTTCTCCTCCTAGGAGGGATTTCTAGAGTTTGGTTCTTTATGTCTGTAGTATATATTCCTTTAAAAATCTTCTAGCATCTTTCACGAGTGAGGGAAGATCAAGGATATGACCTATAAGCCTAAGCAATTCACAGAAAACAAGGGTTTGCAATAGTATGGTGTAGCCCCAAGAAGTAAGCTAGTTTGCCATCTGTATGGCCTGAACACTGTGCTTCAATCTGAAAAGCAACATAAACGGCATCAGAATTTTTTTCCTCTTTCTTCCTTGGCAGTCTGGCAAATACCACTGTCTCTCAGCAGCGCGTACCAGTCAGATCCTAACTGCTATCTGAAGTTGTTTTGGCTTACTTCCCTCCACAGACTGAAACGAAACAATTCAGCAACTGTGTTTACTCTTTTCTTGCTGCCACACTGATGTTTATTAAGCATTTTCCACAAAGTGGATATTGGAACATGCCAAGTTTGTTGTCCAGGAGTCAACAATATCTCCCATGGGAAATAATTTATGAAATGTATTTAATCTCTACAAAACTCCTTTTCCATCACCAATGAACATGAGGAGAAAAAAAATGTTGAATAGTGGAAAAAATGTGCCTTCCGGCTTTGGCACTGCAAACATTTTTCATTTTACAGTTAAAAGAGAGACAGATTTATTGATTAAAGTGTGATCTCTATTGGTCATAAAACAGCTTCAGAAGCCATCAGGAACAATTCAGCATGGCTGTTTTCCAGGCTTTTCTTCCCCATTGATAACTTCCAGAGAAACATATGTTAACATCACAGAGCAGGTGCTCATTTCAAATTGGAAAGCCAATTTTAACTACCCAATTTGTATTTTTAAGTAAATAAATATATTTAAGTTTTATATACTTTAGACTTAGTAGGGGGTACCCATATTTGGGTCTTCTAAGGGTTTTACACAACCTCCATTTTCCTAGTGGCTGCCAACAGAATGCATATGTAAATCAACAAACATTTGAACAATCCACATTTCCTGTGAATGAATGAAAAATGCTATTTTTTTCCTACATATTTGGATACCTTGCAAGGCAGAATGGGCAAAGAACTGAGACAGACACATAAAGGAATAGAGGGAAGAAGCAACATTTGAAATGAAGCAACTGTTAAAAAGAAATAAATTCATCTTGGTGTGTTGCAGAAATAATAGTTCCAAGAGGAAGCATCCAAGTGTACAACAAGAATATTTCCTTGGGGAATTTACAGGTAATGCCACTGTTGAGTTTCTTCAATTTCTCTTCCACACATTCTTTTGATGCTTGGGTATTAACAAAATCTTGAAGGAGAGAGAAGTGAAGTGATAGACAGCAGCGGTGAAGGTTGGTTTGAAATTTGCTCGATGTGTGAAAATGTATGTTCCTGGTAAGAACTGTTCCTTCCCACAATTTCAATTAAAAAAAAATAATGTTAAATCAAGGCAGAAATAACCAGAGTGTGTGGGGGGGGTGGGGGGTGTTATTCTGTCTGCTGAAAACTTCCATGTGCTGGCAAGTCACTCTCCCAGTCACAAGACCCTCAAGCCAGGCTGTCCCACAAGATGACAAGAATGGTGATGCAGCTGACCTCACTTTTCAGTAGGGAAGAGGACACCCCACCTATCCCAATATCTCATAGTGTCTATTGAAAGACAGAGTAATGCAGGCATTCAGCAGTTCTATTAGCTTTCTGTGACTGACAGGTGAAGCCAATAGAGACGTGCATAAAATCAAATCAAATTTCTGAGGCCTTGCCTGAGCTCTAGCTCTCCTGTTCATTATTTTGCTGTTAACATAAAGATAATTCCATACAAATGTCTGGGCTGTGAGCTGCAATAGAAGTATCCTGGCTATGCCATGTTCCATCTGTAAAAGATTCATCAAGTATAGCTGAGATGGCAAATAAAATGGAGTACCTTCACTGCAGGATCACCCCTGCTGTGATGCCTTCAATGCAGAAATGTTAACCCAGCAATTGCTTTTAAGTGCAGGAAAAGCTATGGGGGATACAGAACGTGTGTACACAGCTTCCCTAAGAGCATCGAGTGTCTGCCTTGTCACAAAAGCAGACAGATGGATGCCCACAGAAAGAGCAGGGCATCAGTTTTTTCAAATCCAGGACAGACACAAAGACATATCTCTTCATAGCTGTATGAGGATGCTCCAAAATCAGTGGAAGTTTCTACAGACTATCAGCACACAGATGATTATTTGCATGTAGTATTATGACAGGTACACACAAGAACAGGCACCAGAATAAACAATAGTACAGTCACTCACAAACGTGTACATATAAAATGTGGAAAAGGTATGAAGATAGGCACAGAGAGAGAGAGGAAATGCCAGAGAGAGGTAGACAAAAAAAGCCTGTAGAGAAAGGTGCAGCGACAGGTAGTTCGGTCTTCCAGCTCTGCCTCCCCACACGGCCAGGTCAGACACTGGATGCTGATGTGGGACCCAAGATAGATGAACTCTCTTCCCCCCCCCCCCCCCCCCCCCGCCTTTTTTTTTTTTTTGAGAGAGAGAGAGGAAAAAACAAAGTTGGTCACTATTTCGCAATTTTTTTTCCTCATTCTGGAAACATCTTGGCAAAAGCTCAGGTATCCTTTTTTCTTCTTTTTTTTTTTTTTTTCCCCAGAAACGTCCTCAGGCAGTGCATTCTCCTTCGAGGCCACACAAGGTAAATGGCCGGAAAACACCGCATCCCGCCACGGCCGTGACACGAGAGGAGCGCGGTGGCCGTTTGCGGGGGGGGGTGGGGGCCGTTAACGCCAGTAGAGAGATGGCGGTTGCGAAGTAACGGTCGCTCCCGCACAACGGCCGCAAGATGGCAGCGCCAGCCGCGCCAGCGGCGCGCACCCCTCTTCCGCGCCCACGCACAGATGCGGGGTCCGGCGTGCCGGGAGGCTTCCACCCTCGCCGGCAACGGCAGCGGGCGGCACAGGCGCTGCGCAGCTTCCCCTTCCCCTCCGGTGGGGAAGGTTGTGGGGAGCGAGAAGGGCTGGGGAGGGGGGGAAGGAGAGAAAATGGCCTCCGGTGGTGGCAGGAGGGGCAAAGGGAGAGCCTGTTGGAGGAGGAGGGTGGCTCTTCAGCAGACCCGAGGAAGAGGGTCCTCATCCAGAGGGCAATATGAGACAAAAGCCGTGTAAGGCCAGCAGGCAGTCTGAGCTGGGAATTTTCAGAAAGTATAAGCTGATAAAAAGGGAAGGGGACAGCAGCAGGGAAAAAAAAAAAAAGGTGATAGTGAGGCTAGTCAGATGTCCTAGTTTGGCCAAGAAGAGCCCGGTTGACACATCCATGTTTGGCAGTCTGGTTTTCTTCAGCTGACTTTTGCCACAGGTTGTCCAGAGCACCTTCCCTGACATTCCTTACAGAGACTGATTTCCAGCCCCTTAGCACAAGACTAAGATAAGCTCTGCTGACTATAATTTAATCTTAATTCCTTCAGTGGTCCTTGGTATATGGTATGAGAGACCATTAGAAGTCATTTAAAATTGAAATAAAGGCAGCAGCTTTATAAAGTATGACAAAAAGCTGATGGATTTAGTCAGACTGATCAGAAATAAGAACACTAGAAAAAGGTGAAGATGTTCGTTAGTAAAAATGAGCACACCTCTCCACAAATAATTTAGTATTGGCAATAGCCTAATTACCGTATGTAGATTAAGAATATTTTAGTTAGTGATAGTACACAGGAGGAGTCTACTCAGAAATGGTGTTCCTGGTTACAGAGACCCAGTCTAAAGTATCAGCATCCGTAACAGCCCACGGCAGGGAGCTGCACAGTGTCCTTACCCAATCGGGGTAAAAATACCTCCTGGCACGTGGCTTGAACGGGCCATTGCCACCACCTTTCACTGTCATTCTTTATGCATTGTTTTGTTCTTTATTTACTTGTGGTTGCTTGTGTTGGAGATCTTATGTAAAATATTTTCATTTTATTAACTGCAAGGGGTCCTAATTTCTCTGAATCCTTGTAGTTCATGTCGCATGTAGGAGGACACAGGCCCCAGTCCGGACGCTGGTTCGTGCTATCAGACTCAAACACATGCTCTGTTGTATAACCTGACCCAGACAGTGTGTCCTACTGTTGTGTGGCCCCTGCCAGATTATGTAAAGTGATGCACCATCTGCACTGACATCTGTGACCTGATACAGGTGGCATCACTCTGTAGCACATGTTAAGAAGGGGAAGAGGCTCCTTTCAGCCCATGTCCTTTTCTCGCTTTTAATCTGGTCACCTTAGCACAAGGCATTCCTAGAGCCTCAGCAATGGCCTTCAGCTGTCACCAATATTAGCAGGAGCATCAAGATATATATGGTGGAAAAAAACACCACAGATTTGCTGATGTGGAAATAATTCAGGGGCCAATGTAGTAGGCATTTTGCCCCTAAACTTCAAAAGTTGTCAAGTGCAAAAATTCAGGAAGACTTCAAGGTAAGTGATTTTGAATAGTGGGTATGAGATACTGTTTTGCTTGCCTTCTATTTTGCTAGTCTTGAGTGGTCACATTTAAAAGCTTTTCCAATAACAAGAGTAAACAAAGTTTTATTTTACAGGGAGTGTGGGTCTGCCAAGTATTACATTACAGCCTGTTCTAGATCTGCAGTGTTCAGGAAAATGCCATAGAAAGGAAGGTGCTAAACTTGCTAGGTACAGTAGTGGGGGTCAGTCCATAGCGTGTGAACTCGGAGAATACAAAGAGAAAGAAAAAAAAATAATGCTTGGGAAATGCAGAGATACGCCAGCACCCTGAGATGGCAGGAGTATGATTAATATTGTGTGGATGGGGGAATGTACGTGCAAACTCTGGCTGAAACATTTCCAGAGGTATGAGCTAACTGAGCCTTGACCTTGAGTCCTAGTCAAAAATTAGGTTAATTTTTAGGGGCACTGGATTTATGCCTCTTTCTAAATAAACACTGAGTTGATTAAAACCGGCAGCAAAGCACTGGGTTTCACAGGCTCAGGGACTCAGCCTCTAAGACTTGCTGCAGAATGCTCTCCAGTATTTCTGAAGTGGATTTTTTTTCCTTTCTGTAACAAAGGAGCTTCACTCAGCACACGGAGGGCAACGTGCAGCTGTTACCAATGCACACCATTGTGTAACTCGCTCGGGTTTGATCAATCCCAAAGAGTGTGACCCTCCCGCAGCAGGAGGTATCGCTCACTCCCAGTGCAGGCAGACTCCCAAATATGCCCAGGCTTCCAGAGTTACAGTCGGCAGCTTCAATCAACACCCCATAATGCCCAGCCCTGGCAACTGCTCGGAAACACACCGCAGCTACGTGCGATGATGGATTCTTGGGTACGTGGGTGCCTCCCACCGATGGCAATAGCGAGGGATTTTATTCATAACTGTTTTTAGAAGAATCACACTGAAAATACATGTGATAACATCCCTGTTTGCATCATGAGCATCTCATCCCACTGCATCAAGAGAGAACTGAACAACAGGCAAGAAATTCAGGGTTCTAAAATAATAATTTATGAAATGTCAGGGAAAAATAAACTGATTCTGATTGTTTCACTGAAAAACTATTTCTCTCTTTTCTGCTTTTCACAAAGCTTCTTTTACCTCTTTGCTTTCCAGGCTGCAGATCAAGGTGTTCAGCAATAGAGAAAAGGATGGTAAAGGATACAGAGTTGAGCATATCACGAATTAATGCAACAGAGACAATTATTAAACCATCTGCTTTCTGCAGCCTGTAGGGTTTTCAGCATTTTGTAAGGAAAACTGTTTGAAAAGCGACTTTCTGTCCTGCAGCATTAAATGAATATACCTACCTTTGTATTTTTTGTTGTATTTGTAGTTGAAAGCATTGGACAAACATCCACTGCTCAGTGTCTGTAGAGTTTCTACCCCTTCTGTGTCAGTTCCCTGATCCTGCGGGATCTTCATTCCAACCTGTTTAAAATTGGTACAAAAATATATATTATACAAATATTACTACTACAGCAAAAGTGAGGTAGGCAGCTGTATCACTACTGCTAAATATCTTTCCTTATTAAACACTAGATCAGCAATGCTCTGATATGAAGCCTTATCTACAGGAGAAAAATGTAGGGTTTAGAAAGATTGTACCAAGTCACCTAGAGTCAGCCTGAAAATGCAGCTATGCAAATTGAAGTAAAGAGCAGTCATGAAGCTTATACACCCATTGGCAATGATTCACACTTTTGTTTACGCTTTGAAAATCATCTTTGCCTTAAATTTTCTCTTGGGTACTTGTGTTTCCCTGTGTTTTTACAAGACAATTTCTCACTTTCATCGTCTCCTGCCCAGAACACAGCTAGTCAAGTAAAGGCTGTAACTCTCAGCAAACCCTCCCAAGTATATAGAAAGATTAGGTAAGGGTGTTGTTATTGGCTTTGTCATCACTGAAAATTATGCATTTTCATTACACTGGAATATCCTTCTTTTTCTAAGATCTTACACAAGACAAAGGCATGATTTCTACCATGATGCAGCTAGGAGAATTCAAATTCAAATGGGAAGTATAGGTCAGGATGCAACAACAGAAGTAAAAGCTCATGAATCATCTCCAGTGTGGCTTACTCAGTGTCAAAACATCTTTTATTTTGCTTTTTTCTTTTTTCCTCTTTTTTTTTAATGTGAAGACAGAGTATTTGTTATTCCTGTAAAAATTCCAGAGAAAAACAAGCGATCATAAAAAATCCATTTTACCCTTTCTGGTGCGGGGGGTGGGGTGGGTGGGGAGACATGGAGGGGGACGGACGGACGGACTTTAAAATACTCAAAAATGGCCATCCAGTGTTTTGGCCACTGGCTTTCATTTCACAACAGATGTACGATTCCATTTTCTCCATTTTATGTAACCCAATGGATTGATTAGCAAAAAGTAAGGAGAAAGAGAATAAATGCAAACATACCTCATCTAAATAGCTACATGCATATGCCCAGTATGATCAAATATGACAGGCCTGACACAATTTGTGTTTCTTTTCTTTAGTAGTGAATTTTAGAAATAAAACACAATGGCTCCCAACATTTTGGATTAGAAAAAAGCAAGTGATTTTCTTCAGGTCCTCAAAGCTCCTTGAAAATATATATATAAATATATATATATACACACACACACACATATAAAATCTTAATAAAAATTAGTATTTTTAATCTAGGAGAGTTTCTAAAGACTTTAGTCAAGGAACAGCAGCAGATCAAGATCCTAAGGATGGTTGTAAAAAAATTTACAATCTCCATTCCAAAAAGCCACGTAGTATAAGGCAGAGGCTTTAAATGATAGCACAGCCTTTCACCATCATTTGCAGCCACAGGAAATTAAAGAGCTGAAATTGAAGCTGACATGCAGAGCTAAGCATAGTGCTGCCTGCAGCACATTATTTCCACCATGTCATTGCCTACGGACCCACGAAGCCTGCGGTCCGTTCATCAGTAGATCTGTTGACGGCTTGCAGACCGACAACCTAAAGCTACTCGGATGCCGCAGAGCCCAAAAGGCAGAGGTTCGCGAGCGGGCTGTCCGTGAGGCCGGTTACCAGGAGCAGCCCAGCAGCGGGGGCAGAGAGCTCAGCACAGGCAGAGCAATGGAAATCAGCTGCCCGAGAGCTCCTTGCCGCTGCGGCTGGGCTGTCACCGCGTCCTCGCTGCTGTGGCTTCTGGGCCAGCTTTAGCGTCTCACAGCAGTGAGACCGTGCAGAAATTGTTGGCCATTTGTTAGAATAATCTGAAAAGGGGAAACTGATTTCCTTCTTCCTGCGACATCCCCTCTCTGTCCTTGCCAGAGAAAATACTCTGCCGGAGCCCGACTCACGCGGTTGCTTCCTAATCCACGTCCAAGAGCAGCCTGGCTGCAGGGGATGGGCAGGGAGGGGATTGCAGTTATCTTGCCTTAACACCCGGTGTGGAGGTAAGCCACGCTGCTGTCACTGCTGGGCAGGCCTTACATCCATCTCCCCAGTGCAGAGGACAGTGGTGAACCCAACAGTAGTGAGGGGAAAGGGAAAGAGGAGGCCATCATCAAACACACACGCTTCATGTGTTAGCCTTTGCTCATAGCTGAAGTCAACACACTCACAACATGACTGCTTAAATCTAGCATCTAGAGTAAAATTAATTACATTTCTGCTTATATCTTGTTTCATACCTCCAGCAAGATTAAAAAGAGTTACAGAAAGGCACTTTTACATTTATTCAAAAATAGAAAATACGATTTTCTTCAAAAAGGAGAAGCCTTTTCTGGAGATTGATAGAAGAAAATATTCTCAGAAGTATCTGATATGAAGGGAGTTCCACCATGAAATGAGTTGTTAAATACCCATCGAAATAACAATTTTTCTTACATTACTTAGCTCTAGGGTTTAAAAAAAAAAAGATAAAGTGGTGGTGTTCTACCAGGGAAATCTGTTCAGCTGTGAAGGATGATCAGGAACAATGTCTCCCAAAAGCTAAATTTCTCCTGATTGTTATCTTGAAAAATGGAGGAGTCTACTTCATTCAGATTTTTTTCCTAAATTTAGTCTGGCCTGAAACCAAGACACAATTTCTCCACCAACTCCATGAGATTTCCTGCCAGTTAATAGCACACCATACCTAATGAGCATTGAGAACTCTGGGACACAGTTCTCTGGAATCCTTCAGACCTCAAGGTCATGCAAACACCCCAAAACAGCCTGTAAACTTCCACTGCAAGTCCTCGGGTCCGGTTGATTTTAAGCAGGTGGAAGCGTGGGTGAAAACTTACGGGTTTTTATAACTTCTCTGTGGAAATAGCACTGATTACAAATTAGTTAAAAGACCCACTCTGTTTTGAATTTGATGCCATAATTATTTAAGTTTGGTTAAGTGGAAACTTTGTGTTATTGTAGCTTTTAATTAGTTGTACAGATGCATGTTACATTTCCTTGTAAGCCTAGCCCATCTTACCTGATCTTGCAGGTCTGAGTTCCTCTTCTTTTGTCAGTGTTGAAACTCATTACTTCACATGCTGTTTGGAACTGAGAAGATACAGGTTTTCTGCATTTCCAGGGAGGACCACTGCATAGTACAGGCGTTCCACCCTTCTGTGCTCACTTTCCAGAAATCAAAATGAAGCATTATACGACTGTTGTGAAATGAGAAAGGCATCAAAAAACCTATATTTGGGAGGAAGAATTGTTGCTACCTCGGCAGATTAAAGGTACAGAAAGTGTGGTCTTGGCTTCTACTGGGGAACCACAAAGAAATTTATCATCCCAAGGTTGAAAACATGAGATGCAATAGGCAGGCAGATATCTTCCTCATGAAAAGTCAGTACAGACCATATACCAAGAACAGGCTGTAGAAAATTGATGCAGAACATTGATCTGGAGTTTGAAATCTTAAATAAGTTCACCCAGGAATTCAAGGTCTGAATCAGGAAGTTTAAATAAAACAGCCTGAAAAGCTATACTGTGCTCTTGCCTTATTTTTGACAGCATTATTTTTTATATCTTGTTTTCTTCCTCTGTGTTGACATGGTGGTTGCTCAGACCTCAAGTTGCTACCAGGTATGCACAGCGTATAGAGGGAGAATCAACAGACTCAATAGGGCAGGGAAGAGAGTCTTCTGAAGGCAATCATTTCAGGCATGGTTGATTCAGGAGTCAAGGTTGTGCAAAACCCCTGAAATACTGTGTTATTTTAAAAACAACAACTTTGATAACTCTCTGATCAACATCACTCACAGCAGGAGGGAGAAGATGCTACATGCTGAATAACCAGTTGTAAAGGGGTTATGTGATTCTCCCCTGATACCCTCGCATTTCACATGCCTGTAGCGTCAGATCTTAATTTACCATCTACACTGTACAGACCAGGCATTGGCAGAGAAGTACCACTCTGGAGAACAGATTTGAGGACCTAGTTTCAGTCCCTCCCTCCCTCCACCAGTTTATAAATAGAGATTTTAAAAGGCGATGGTGTAAAGAGGCACTCCCTCCACTGCTCCAAAGGACTGCTTAGAGTCACTGCCACAAATGGTGCTCCTTCTAGCCTCCAGCTCCAGGACTTTTCCCATGACTCCCAGCTGACATTTTCTCCTTGTCCTGTAGGTCTTAGTTTAGATGGATTTTTCTCCATTTTTAGGAAAACTAGCCTAAAAATAAACTAGCCTGTTAGCACCCAAGCTAAAATGGGGAGAAGGAGAGGAGCAATGTGGAATGGAATTTTGGTGCTGGATATTGCCTGTATCCTCACGTCCTTCCCTGTGGGCTGGGGCTGCCCAAGGCCACTTGCTCCAGCAGCATCTTCTCCTCAGAACCTTGGAGGAGTCTCTGGGACAATCCTGTGATTAAGACTTGCTGATAAAAAGCTGCCATTCACCTCTCACTTGAATCTCAGCAGTCCTCTTTCCTAGTCCCACTGAAGACCATTACTATTTATGCAAGAAGACCATAATTGACCCAGCAAGGCTTAGAAAATTTTGGATGTTTGGGCAAAACTCACAGGAGGATGACAGGCATACTCTGCAACTGGACAGCAGGCGGTCAGTAGTGATGAGCCAGCACGACAGAACGGTGTGGCAAGGATCACCAGCTCAAATGCAAGGTACAACATGGTGGAGAAATTGAGTACGTGACTGCTTGGTTCCTGCAATAGTTAGACAGTGGGGGGCTAGGAGAGACAGAATTTGAGAGAGAGAGAGAGACACTGTACGCAAACAGTTGGAACTGGCAGCTATTTTGCACAGATCACTTTTGAGAACATTTAAATTCCCTAGTTTTAAAGAAACGTATTTCCCCTTCTTTCTCTCTTCCGTACATGACATCGAACAGCCCTGCCAGCTCCCATGTGAGTGAGCGTAGGGGGCTATTGCTCATTCCTAGCCATATGTTTCTGTCAGATGTTTATTTGCACAAGCGACAAATCATTCTGAGCCTTTGAAAAGCTAGCGGAGGCATTGCCGTTCTCCACTCCTACCTCATTTCTGCAATCACAGCCTGGGCTGCAGTCAAGGAGCAGGCAGCTCCCAGGCAGGCAGGGAGAAGGAACAAGACCCACAGGCCAGGCAGGTGTGAGCTGTGGAGCAGCACCCTTACACTGCAAAGGGAGATGCTCCAGAAGTAAAGTGACCCCTCAGTAGTTACAGAAGCACCGATCACTCTGGAGATGAAGATGTTCCTTTCTGAGAAGGAAAAGCTAGGGAGGAAAAGGAGAACGGTGAAACTGAAAGTCTGGCATCTCTGCTTCTGCCCCTCTCTGTTGGACTATCAAAGGATTTTTAAACTTCTGCAATTAAGACCTTGTATCCTCTTAGTATCATTATCCTTAGCCACAGTGAGGCAAATGAACCTTAAAGGTAATGCTTCAGTTTTCCCTGTGTCTTTGGTTTTTTTTAAAGAGTAAAGGCCCTATATAAATGTACTTTTGATGTCCATGTTACTTACTGGTAAGTCTGGATGCCCACAAGACCTTAAAACAAAGAAAGTTTCTGCCACATACAGAAAAGGAAAAGAAGCAATCAGAGAGAAGCTGATGAAAGGGACAGCTGTAACAAAGATTTGGAGGGTATCCCAGAATGAGATGTTCACTTTGGGGTGTATCCTTGCTACAAGCTCTGATGGAGACAGTGGTTCTTTTTTAAGGCATATTTAACTCCTGAAACTAATCTTGGTAGCTCTTAATTAATTAGAGACTGGTCCTACCCAGCAGCGTCACTGTGAAAAGGAGGCAAAGAAAATTTGCTTTTCAGTGCAGAATTTCTTCTCCCAAGGAAAAAACCACAGGTTTTTGCTTTTCTTTGTTGTGAAGAGAGGATGGAGACTCCAGTATCTTAAGGGAGTTGGGGGCTGGTGGGAAGTGGAATAGATCCCTCTGACAGTCTGGCCATCCTGGCGTCCATACATTAGAGTATTGCTAATTATTCTTGAAACCCAGTAAAACAGTTATTTTCTAGCAATTTGTGATTTGCTAGATGTTACTCCCAGCTTTCAGGAGATTCAGTTTTCTGCAAAGATGTCAGTTATGCTGAGAGCTTGGTCTTTGCAACACCTTGGGGAAAGGTAATCCATTTTGCACTCTTCTTAAACTATCCCTTCATTTCCTTTGCTTCTCATGTCCTAGTGTTCTCTCCATTATTTTCAACTGCTTTATCTTCTTGGCTTACAAGTGCTGTACTTCTCTAATCTTGGAAAAATTGCCCGTCCTCCCACTCTAACTTTCTGACTTTCAGTAAATTAGCTGGTGCCTCTATGACTACAAAATTGATCGTATCTCCTCAAGCTGTCTCCATAGGTCTCAGGCAAGCTGTCTGTTCCTGGGACCTTGTCTTCCCTGACAGCTCGCTTCCTGGTTTTCCTCCAGTACACTTCAACAGCAAACTGCTACGTTAAAGGAGACATTTCTGGTGCTGTTTTACCTGATTGTTCTGCCACTTCCGTGAACTTTGCCTTCCCTGGCTGTCAGTGGTTGCTTTCTTTTTATCCCGTCTGCTTCACAGACTGCTCTGACTTGACAGACCACAAGCTTTGCAACTTTCTGTTTGTTTTTCAGCCAGCATCAGTGTTTCCCCTATCTTTTACTTGTTATGTTTTCTCACCGGAGCCCTCTCCCTCTCTAACTTCACCCGGCAGCTTTGTGCTGCCAACTGCCAAATTCATCTCTTTAGCCCGTCTCCACAGCCCTGGATAGCTTTGTACCTCCAGCCACTTGCTTAACATCTTCTCATCTGCTTCTCGCACAAAACTGGATTGAAAGATCCCTACTTTTTACATCCAGGTATGATAGCTAAAATGCAAGTGGTAATTCAGCTTTTACACTCCTTCCCCTCAGTTTAAGCAGTTCAAACAAGTCAGGCAATAGATTTCATAACCAAACGTTGTAGACTTATTGCTTATTTTTCTAATTAAGCCAGTTGAGAAAGATTGCTCCTCATATTTTCCAACAGCATTTAAAGCCATTAACTGTTCCACAAAGGAGGTGGGTGTCTGGCTGCAAACCTGCGGTAAGGGTAGAAGAGCAGCCGTTCCTAACATTGAGCTCTTCAGCCAAACCAGCACTTTGAGCAGGCTTTAAAAAGTATTATTATTATTATTATTATTATTATTATCATCATCATCATCATCTGGATACTCTTACCTAGTAGGATGTAGAAAAAATGAAGGTGAGCCGACTACCACAATACCTGCTAATTAGCCTTAGCTTCCTCCACTATCAACCTATGAGTGGAATATAGTCTGCAATCATTTGGCTTGGGAGGCCTGTAAAACATCATTAACTGTTGAATTAACTGCCTTGTCCTAGCAGAGCACTTTTTGAACCATAGGGGTATGTTTGGCCTTTCATAAAGAGGTGCTCTGTTGCTGCATTTCTGCAGACAGCAGGAATCCAATACTGCTAAGTCAGTAGCTCAAACTGGAATGAGGGACACTTGAGTGGAGCACAAGGAGAACAAAGACCACACTGTCCAAGTGTAGACCGGAGATCCATCAGACTTTCTCAGCCCAGAGGAAGCAGGTTCGTGTCCTGCAAATTAAGATTAAAAAGGTCTTCTGATTTGGAGTCAGAAAAGCAGTCATGGACAGCAAGGCTGTGTCTCCCTACCTCCTATGGAGCAATACATCCTCTAATCTCACAGGAGTGGAAAAAAACCCAAGCAACCAAAAAACCAAACACACTAACAAAAAGCACCCCACTTTACTAGTGATTTCTATACGCAGCAGGCTGGGCTTTTATCTGTGCTCTGTTCATGACAGCTGCATTAGGACTAGACAGCTGTCAATCCCCTTTCCAGAGAGAGCGCTGTAATCTCATTTATTCTCAACTTCTGGAGAGCATAGTTCTGTTCTAAACATCTTTTGATAGCACTGAGAAGCACCTGTTGAATAAGAGGAAAAGACCCTGTGCAGACAGGCCAGCTCAAGGAAACCAGAGACACCCTCGCCGAGTGGACAGACAACCATCCACCAGTCCGTGCTGACGCCCTAGCCTGGTTCAGTACCTCTCACTTCAGGCACCAGCGTGGCCTTTCTTCTGAATGGATTGCAACTTGCTCAAAATTTCTGTTTCTAATCAGCTTAGCAATATTCTGCCTGCTCCACACACATGATAATTTTCATCCACAGCCACACCGCAAATTCTTTACCACTAGCTGTGCAGCTATCAGCTTCTTAGTGCTCTAAATAGCTCCCGTGCGTCACATTTGAGCAGCTCCCCTGCTCTCAGATGACATTCCCAGCCCACAGAAATCTGAATATTCCTGCACAGCTCCTCAGTTCGGGAAATCTAGAAATAACATGTTATTTTACTATTTATTTCTTTGCAAGTTTTGACTTGCGGATCTTCTGGAGATAGTAAAAACAGGAGAAAACCCTTGCATCTACAACGCTTCAAGTCAACAATACATGACTGTGCTTTTTAACTGGTTCACAGGCGCATTTGTCACCACGAGGCTAGAGTCCTCAGGATAGTTGTTGCCTTGTGTAAGAGGAGCCTAGATAATTTGGCCGTAGACTTAGAAAGGTGGCTCTAATTTCAACTAAAAATACATTTGCATTCCTTCTGCCTTATTCTTAAACACACAGCTTCCCTCTC
Organism: Grus americana; assembly: GCF_028858705.1. Classification (NCBI taxonomy): domain Eukaryota; kingdom Metazoa; phylum Chordata; class Aves; order Gruiformes; family Gruidae; genus Grus; species Grus americana. The sequence goes on along the minus strand of NW_026561364.1, from coordinate 10,952 downwards.
ACAGAGGTACAACATTTGTGCACTCCTTTCCCCCTTGTCCAGACTTTCTTTACTCACCACTTCTCCTAAACAGGACACAACCCTGCCTCCCTCTTTCCCAGCTCCCACTTTCAAGCCCCATCTTTCTCCCAGGTAACAGCGATACAGATTTAACCCCCAAAAACTTGCCTACAAACAAAAGACCTACTATCCCCACAACAGCCATAACGCTCCAATGGTTGGTGCAAAGTTAAACATCAAATGTGCGGTGCAATTCCGTGGATGTGAGTTAAAACAGAATTGGGTTTGAAATTCGCTAACTTTTTATTGAGTAATCACCCTTCTCACAGGGGGAAGATTAAGTGCCGAAGCTGAGGGTACTCAGCAGTACCAGTGCTGCTGGTTTCACTTGCTTCCTTACTCATTTGGATGCTGAAAGAGACATAGATTTAGGATTGAGTTTGCCACCCGAAAATCCCAGCCCCTGGGCATGGCTACCTGGAGCCTGCAGACAACCTGGAAGCGTAGTTGGGATGTAGCTGAGATCCCCCCCGTAGGGACGTCCCATCGTCCTAAGGCTGTGCAGCAACAGAACTGCACAGTAAGCACTTTGTAGGGGAAATTGAGAAGTGTTGTCTCCTCCAATTACCGCGTACTGCAAATGAGAATGCAAACAAGTTATCTGGCAATTAACAGCAGAATGAAAGTTAACATCAGTCCATTTTTGCCCATCCTAATGTAATCTCACATCTTTTTCAATCTGTGTCCCAGAAACTATGAAAGTGATAGTTCTGTGATCTGTCATTGCTCTTAAACAAGAAAAAGTGAGTAAAAGGAAGATAGGTACGACCTTTGTGAAATTTCTTCACATTTCACATCTTCTAGGCAGAGACACTGGGAATCAATTCTTCCCTTTAAATTAAAAAAACGAAATAATCAAAACAACCACCTCACTTTTCCCAGTGTTTGGTTTGGAAGAACTAACATAATTTGGAAAAGCTGGCTTAATGCATTTATTAAAATGAAATTTCCTAACAGTGCTTTTGCCCTCTCAGTAATTAACAGATCCAAGTAATTTTAGCTGGATATGATTTTTTTGTCTTGGGTTTGTTTTCTTCTATTGCTGATTCATTCAAAGCCCTTCAGTATATTTGCAAGTTTCTAATACGAAAATGTGTTTTCTCCACTAATAATTATTGAATAAGGTAATTTGGATTATTAAATGTTCTCCAAGCCCACTTTCCTGTGGTTTATGAGCTCTTCCTAGCTTCAGTCATCGGGAGAAAAATAAGTGAGGCACATAAGACTCCAGTAAACAGTACTTATTAGTAGCTACAAAAAGCCACACAAATGATATTAAAAGTTTAGTATTTTGAGACCAGCAATTATACAAATTTTATGCTAAAATGTTTCTGTAAATTATAAATAAAGTCCATTGGGATTTTTTACGCATGAGAATGTTTTTCCTGGAGAAAACATTAGCGGCACCGAAAGAGCTGTGTGTTGACTCTGGGGACCTGTTTTGCTGTAAGCAAAGATGGGGAGGTGACCAGCTGGCTCAGAGATGTTGAAAAGGCTTAGAAAACCCTATTCTTCTGTTGCTGATTTTGGCATTAGCGTGCTGGCTTGAAAAGTTATGGCGTGATCTGGAACCTTTTCTCACTGGCCAGCCGTGACCGCAGGCAGTTTCCATTTTGCAGCTTTTTGGCAGCATTTGTAAGACTGTTAATGTCTGCGAGTACAGTTGCTGATACCTTAAGTGCTGCAGACACTGAAGGGTCTCATGAGAGAGACTCATTGCATGTATAGTATGCAAAGGCATTATACATATCTATAAACCCAACATGTGTACTTCAGCTTGGTTTTCTTCTGCTGTAAAGTTGATGTTCTTCTGCACCATTCAATACGTAATTATTATTTTTAACGCATGCATTTCTTTAGCTATCATTGTGTACCAGCTTTTTTGCTCACACATTATATTTTATATTAGTTGTCCTCTGTGTTTGATACATCATTTTAGGAATACAATTATTTTCTGCTGGTGTCTCCACCACTGAGTCATATAATGAAATTTAGCCTTAAAACCATTACAAGAGGAGACAATTTATGAAACACTAAACAAGAAGCCCTCCCTCCCCCCAAGAATTGCTTAAGACAAGAACAAAAGGAGTAATCATGGGTGATAATTGCATTGTCTCATTCCATTTTCTTCTGAAATCTTATTACAGCTGTCCCAAGAAAACATGCATTATACAATCCAAGTAATGAAAGAGTAATTCTAAAAGCTAATTGTCTATAAAAATCTAGAGTTGATCCTTTACTCCTTGGAAATAGGGAGGTAATTGCATTGGAGTGCCAATGCATGGAGATCATCACCAGAATATTATATCCAGGTTTAAAGTACCAACTTCTCTATCTCGTAAGGTGTTGGAAGAATAAAATCATTAAAATATTGCACTGAGAGTATTCCAACACAGACATGACTTCTCATTCTTTATGAGAAGTCTTTATTCTTTACTCTCTCTATATCTGAGAGAAAAATGCATGCAAGATACAATGGCTAAAAACTGATGAAAAATTCCATGACCTGGGGCAGGAGGATCAGACAAGCTGATCATCCTGGCACCTTCAAGCCTTAAAATCTATTAAACTGATACACCAGTTAGGAAAACAATAAGATATCTTCAAGAATTCCTTCCAAGACATGGGAAAATAGAATGAAAAAAGGAAACGTATGACAAACGGTTACATACAAGTAATTTTTTGTTGTTCCATTGATCATCTCTCATGCCACAGTAGTTACCTCAAATTGCAGTAGTGAGGTTGTTCCAGAGAGTCTGATCGAAGACCAGGCCTGGAAATAGGCTCTTGGCCCAGCAAGCCTTGTCTTCCAGCCACTGCAAAAGACTGCAAAAGAAAATGAGAAGAAGCATTGCTGTTCACCAAGGGAAATAAGGATACCAAAGATTTGGCCTGAAATGCTTTCTGACTGAAATTTAACCCTGTGAAAGAAAACGTATCAACTCTGCTTGGGAGTGGCTGAAGAAAGTGTTAAGAAAGGAACATGAAACAATACCTTAAGTTGTCCATTGTTTTTTCCACAGTTTTGTTTTTTCCCACCCCCCAGGAGAAAATCATTAGGAGACTAAATTTGGACTCTAGCCCACCTCTTATCACTGCCTCTGCTACCCCCATGGCCCCAAGTTGATGGTACAACAGAAAGAGTCCGACAGCCAAAATGCTTTGGGAATTCAGCTGACATCTACATCTCTCTGCTGAGAGGTATCACATGAATGTCTTGATGCAGATCAGCAGTATAGACATTTAACAGTGACATTTTTATGTAGACCGTATTTAACAGACCAGAAGAAATACACTGGCATGAAGTACCACACACATGCATTTCATAGCAGAAAGAACCAACCATGCTTATGTCATGAAAAAAGAGATAAAACAACCCTGAATTCAGTTATTACGTACATCCTAATAGGCAAGTACCATAATTATGCATCTTTACAAATAAAACTATGGACTGGTAAGTATAATCCTTTAGACTAAAATTCCACTCTGCTTGGTGCAAAGGCAGAAAAGGTTCCATAAACGTAGATGTATGTCAGAAAATCATATCTAGGAATTTGTCTTATTTGAAGATAGATCACTATGCATATGCAAATCATTGTATATAAAATAGAAGTTACAGATTATTATTTTTTTCCCCAGGGAAAAAAAAAATTAAAACCAGATGCAGTAATTAATTTCTCAGTGCTTTAGTGAAATGTTACTGCCCAGGTCAGGTCACACAATCATAATGGTTTCTCAAGTGCAGTCATGGTGTGAACAGTTCAAAAGTTAGAGAAGGTTGTTTGACTGATAAAGTGTTATGTATGGTTTTTAAAAAAAAAACAACCCTAAACCCACCTGATTATCTTTTACTTTCATTGGAATACCCTGAGGATAAGGGCAAATGTTCTTTTTATCCAAGAGAATAGTATGTCTTCTAGTAGCCTGAAGAGTTGTACAGTCCTACTGTCGTGGTTTAACCCCAGCCAGCAACTAAGCACCACGCAGCTGCTCGGTCACTGCCCTCCCGCCCTGGTGGGATGGGGGAGAGAATCAGAAGGGTAACAGTGAGAAAACTCGTGGGTTGAGATAAAGGCAGTTTAATAGGTAAAGCAAAAGCCGCGCACACAAGCAAAGCAAGACAAGGAATTCATTCCCCACTTCCCATGGGCAGGCAGGTGCTCAGCCATCTCCAGGAAAGCAGGGCTCCATCGTAGGTGTAACGGTGACTGGGGAAGGCAAACGCCATCACTCCAAACATGTGTACCCCCCCTTCCTTCCTTCTTCCGCAGCTTTATATGCTGAGCATGACATCACATGGTATGGGATATCCCTTTGGTCGGTTGGGGTCAGCTGTCCCGGCTGTGTCCCCTCCCAACCCCTCGTGCACCCCCAGCCCGCTGGCTGGTGGGGTGGTGTGAGGAGCAGCAAAGGCCTTGGCTCTGTGTGAGCGCTGCTCAGCAGGAACCAAACCATCCCTGTGTTAGCAGCACTGGTGCCAGCACAGATCCAAACCGTAGCCCCATGCAAGCCACTGTGAAGAAAATTAATTTTGTCCCAGCTCAAATCAGCACACTCACAAAAATGACAAAAAAATGTGATCCCAGGTTTTGATCCAAATTTAGTTTGAGCAGGTGCAGGATTTCGATTCTGTGCCTTTAAAAACTGGCAGTTTAGCAAAAATGTCAAGCTGTATAATTTCCTACTGGCTAGAAAAATACTGCTGATGATCTCTCAAGTAAAACTGAGCAAAAATCCTTATCTCACACAAACAGTAAGTATTTTCTTTTCCTCTGTGTTATATAATAAGAAATCAGGTGCATTCTTTGCTATTCATTGTATGCAAACTGCAATATAACATTGGGAAGTACTGATTCCTTATTTCAACTGCTGACTTTTAAGAGCTTCCCCCAATATATATCTTGGTTATAGGATTGAACATTAATCTATAAAAAAGGCTTAGAATTCAATTACTACACACTCAATACAGATTAATTAATCTGCAGATTCAACTACACAAAATCCCTGAACTCATCCCTCAAGTAAGGCTGTTGATGAATGAATAAAACTGGCACGTTCATCCTGGAATTTCCAGGTTGTGCCACACAGATGAAATGGAGCCCAGAACGAATGGACGTGTCCTACAAACACCGTCCCTCAGAGCTCAAAGCCATGGTCTTTAAACCCAGTGCATCCATCAGCTGGTAACGGCTTCAAACAAGAAGCAGAGGGGGACACATGCCGGATTTAAACAGTACAGGGTTTCTAATTTGAGGTGTTTATAGAGGGGCAGAAAGCCTGAGTGGAGTCTTTAGAGAGTATTTACAACAGTCACCTTTTTGCGTCACCTCTCTCCTGCCACTCCAAGAGTAAAAATTAAGGAAATAGGAAACCATACTCAGCCTCGCATGGTTTAAGGCATGGACTTCTGAAGTGATTCCGCATTGAGGCCCTTCAAGCAAAATGATACTGAAATTGTAAATGGATGATACTGAGAATAGAGGCAGCAGAAATAAACGGGGGGGTCAAAAATAGCTTAAAATGGACCTCAACAGAGACCATGGGCTTGATCTCCACAAGCACACTCTGACCTTTTAGCAGCTGGCACCCACACCAAGTACCACCTAGCTGCCTAAATCACAGCCCTCCCGGCAGCCACCCATGCCCTCCAGCTTAGCCCAGGCAAAGCTTCAGCCAGGGGTGATGAGGGAGCCGGGGCGAGGGTCTCTCCCAGGTAGGTAGTACTCCGTCTGCACAGTATCTGAAGGTTGAAGCTTCACAATATCATCGTGAGAGCTGAGATATCAGAGCTGAAGTCCTTCCTCCCGTCAGAAACTGGGAAAGAAAGACTACGCTCCCTTTCCCAACGCCTACCTCCGCTACCACGATTTTTTTGCCATAACGGGACCACGCGTTGTTCGTGATGACAGACCACAAAGTCATGCACGCTGAGTTGTGCAGAGAACGGAGGAAGCCTCTCTGTGCTGCAGCTATTATGGGGTCATTTTTATTCACTCACTTGGAAGAAGGGCTGGGTTGAACTCTTCCCTTTCCAGCCCTCTCCTGCGTTGGTTCCCCTTTGTCCGTTAGCAAAGGGGCCTTGCTGGCTCTGCCATTTTGGGGCTGGCTTTCTTGCCAACCCAATTCACAGACGAGAAATTTCAGGCACAACTTGGGAAATCCAGAGGCCGCTGGTGGAAGCTGCTGATGCGATTCAGATCTTCATTCATTTACTGTATATAGAATATAAGGAAGAGGAGTCAGCTGAAAGGCGGTTTCTAATACCGAAAAAATCACAAAAATCATCCTTGTTTCCAGCTGGGGAGTTAAGGCTTGCTTTTTCCACCTGAAAAACTCACCTAGATCCTCCAGTTGATGTTTAATGATGACAATGACAAATTAGTACATATAATAAGTTTGGGATCTCTGCAGCATCCACCACAATTTTAACATCCAATGTATCATTTTTGCATGGCATATCTAATGATACTGATTTTGATGCATCATCCTGACATATTGCAGTCCTAGACTAGGTCTAGTTTCTTGAGCTACACTTACGCTTACCAGATCAAGGAGAACTAGCTCACCTGCAATCAGGAAAGGAAAAAACAACACAGATTTTATTGGTACAGTCTGTCTCTGGGAAACCATTAAAATCATTAGACCAGAAATGCATTTTCAGTGGCCTCAGGGCTGGTGTTGGACCCCAGAGCCTAAGATGACTCTTACGATTAGGACTAAAAGTCAAGAAATGCAGTAGATAACAGTGAATTCAACCAAAAGGATGACATGTGTGCAGGGTTTCAGGTGGTTCACTGAGCTTTAAGTACAATTAGAAAATTGGGAAAAAGAAGCTCACTATGCTGTTTTTCTGAGTAAACAAAAAAGATATTTTGTTTTTCCTGAAAAGCCAATTCACTTCATAGTCTGCATTTTTCAGCAAGTGAAGTTGATTTTTTTTAAAAATACTCTTGTAAAGCCAGGCAAATGCATTAGAAATTGCTAACATTTATCATGTTCCTTGGCAGAATAGTTAGATACTTTGGTAAAAAAAAAAATTACATGCTGATGGTCTCTCTTAAATAAATGCTTTAAAATAAATAACTGGGGGTGATGAACAAATGAAAAATGAAAACAGAACAAAAGATAAACCAAATATTATTAGTTCTGCAAGAAAATGGCATCCAGATTTAGCTCGTGCAATTTTTGTTGGAAGAGGCTAAAATTATCCCCAGCTAAACCCAGGCTCCTGTATCCTTGTCATTTAGGAGGTCTTTCAGTGACACGCAGGCAAAGACCAGAACTGACAATTATTTGCAACAGAAAAAGAACAACAACAAAGCGGAGGTTATAGGAAGAGTTATTTATCGTGCTCATCTGACAGCCCAAATGCAATGAGATTAGGCAGAAGTGCCCAGGCACTATTTACAGGAAGAATCATCTCTTGAAATAGACTTTCATTTTCCTTTCCTCTGTCATAATTAGGAATGTAAAATTTCTTCGAAAAAGTGAAGGCATGGGAGAAGAGGTTTCACTTCCTCTTCTTCCTCAGAAAATGATAATATGAGTAAGAATTGAGAAAAAGCTGGCTGCAAAAAATATTTGCTTGCTCAATCTAAAATTTATTTACATTTTTGAAAGCATAGAATGCATTGTTCATAATCTAGTTAGTTTATAGGAAGTATATTTGGGTCTCTTTAATAAATATGAATTCTTTACCTTTGAATGATGATAAATCCGTTGTCAGAAGTGGTGCTCCGATGCACCCCTAAGAACCTAACCTGAGATACCAGTAACAATTTAAGAAATGCTGCAAGTGGAAAGCAACAGCATAGCTGAGCAGTGCAGGGAACAGGCAGCATACAGAAATTGTCCGTAGATTGCGGATACCGAGGCATATCATGTTTCTGGAAATGATCTTGGAAAATTAATTTAATGTAACAACACATTTGTTATAATGGACTTAACACTGCACACTGTATAAAGGAACAACAATAAATGTGATTCAAAAAAAAACCCCAAAGCAGTAGTTGTCTAAAACTAAGTTGACTTTTTATATACCTATGGTGCTGGTTATTTTTCGGTTTGTTTTGTTTGGTTGGGGTTTTTTTTCCTGACTTCTGCCCTTAGATATGGGAGCCTCCCACGTGCTCAGGTTCCGCGTACTCCGTACAGCTGGCTGACAAAGCACACGCTCTCGCTCATAAGACGTGTTCTTGTTGAAATGTGGTCTTGGGCCATGTTGGAACAAGGTGTTTCTTCTTTCCTTTTTTCATTTCAAGTTGTTTTGCGAACAGAAAATTCTAAGGACATTTCGTTTTGGAAACATTTCTGTAATGAAATGCGTTGCCTGTGTTCTGAGAGGGGTTCGGTGACTCTGACAACATCCATTCCAGCTCGCAGCTGCTTGGGATCCCAAGTCCTTGGCTCTGGGTGTATTTAAGGCAGCCAAAGAGATTAACTTCCCAGTGAAATGGGAAGCCCTCCCCGTCTCAGCTGGCTGCTCCCCAGAAAGGGCTGTGGGAGCACCGAGTCCCGGGCTCGGGACAATCCATGAGGCTTTCGGGCAGGCTTGGGTCACGTGGTTGTTCATCGAACCCTGCACGTTTCAGATGAAACATACCAGGCTCAGTGAACAAATTTGGGAACAAATTAATGCTTTAAATTAAATTTTGCTTCCGACTGGACCTCCTCCCTGCTTCCCAGGTGCAGAATCTCCCACGTGCCAACTCGGCTGCCCGGGGAGATTTCTGCATCCGCCTGTCTGTGTGTCTCCCGTGCAGCTTGCTGGCTGTGGGGTACCCCCCCTGAGGCAGCTGAATCCCATCCATCTGCCACCCTCCAGCCCAGAATTTAGCCCAGAAATTGCATTTTTCTTAAGTGCCCCCCATCCTAGGCAGTTGCCATAGCAACCCAGGGACCAACTGGCAGATGCCGATCCTGCTGCAGCTCCGCTTCTGTCAGGATACAGCTAAATCACCAATGGACTAATTAGTATAACTGGAAGATACATTTTATGGTCTTTATTGTAAGATCTAAGGTAAATAAAGAGCTCAAGTCATATCTGCCCAAACCAACCACATTCAGAGCTGTTATTCCCATATCAATCACAAGTAATTACGTTTTTGTATCAGCCTTTTTACATTTACTATATTGCAAAAGAGCCCTAGGAGTGCTCAGTTTTGTTATCACACAGATCACCAGGCAGCACATCTGTGCAGCGACCATGTTGTGCCAAGAAACGCACTCACTCCCTTGCCTCAAGAGAGAATTTGAAGTTGCCAGGATGGAGGAGCATCACTAAGGATTTTGGGTCACCTCCTATTTTTGAAAGGCGTGATACAGGCTGGTGGAAGGGGACTCGCCTCAGAAATGTTGAAGGATCTGAATCCTGGTTTTATTACTAGGCTGCTAGGGGTTGATAAGCAATTTGTTTCCTCCCTCATGCCCAATTTCTCCATCTGTTAAAGGGGAGTTCTGATGATATGTCTCTCTTTGTAAACTAGATCTAACAGCATTTTAAAGCAAAGCTGTCCAAAAGCCAAATATTAACATCATCACCACTTACATTACCAGTTCAGGTGATCCCAGAGCACTGTCAGAAGAGGGCAACGTTCGACGCAGAGTGCTACATGTTGCCTGAACATCCCCTGCTTGCTCTCCCGTGGACAGCAAACTTAGCAATACGCTTCAAAACCCTGGTGGGCACAAATTCGGGGCTCTGGTGCCAGACAGAAGACATTCCCAGCCTCACTCTCCCATCTACTCTTTCTTCAGTAATACATTACAGTGGAATTCCCATGTTTTTCAACTTGCAGTTTCACTGAGATGCCAGTTACCTTTTCATGGAAAAGGAAAAAGCCTTTTTTTCTCTTCTAGACGTGTAGCACAATACAGTTTATTTTCCTGCATAGCTCTGCAACTTGAAAATACTTCCTTATAGCAGTGTCATACGGCCATTACGCAGCCACACGGGAGGCTGCATTAATCTGACAATCAGCTTTTAATGCGGGATACCCCCTGCCATATTGCGTGCAGGTGGCATTGGAGTGTTTGCCTGCAGCTCAGCTACGCCTAACAGTCTTTTCTACAGCATCCCTCTGTTTTCAGACTATCTTTCAGTGAACCAAAAATCACTGCTGCATTGAGTATTTTCTCCTTCCTTGGGTCTAATTCAGCTTTTCATTTGTCCTCACCTTGCTCTCTTACAGCAGCTCTCTGTCTGCTTTCCAGGGAACAGACCGTGTGTGGGGGAAGTGGAGACCTTTCTTCTCCCGTACCTCACGTCTGCTCTCTGCCCGCCACCGACAGTCCACAGGGCCAGGGGTCCAGCTACCCCCGGCATCACGGGCTCACTGCCTTACATCTTCTTAGTCCCTACGCCAAACTGCTTGATAGTCAGCGAAGCAAGGCAAAAGAGATCGTGAGAAGAGGGACGAGAGAAATAATTTCTCAAATAAATGATGCTCATTCAGTTTCTCATTTCTGTATCTTTTGCCCAGCTCTCCTCTCTAAGAGCATCTAACAGACCAAATTCAGAGCCTCCAGATTGCAATCAAGTCTATTCACCACAGTGATGTGAAATTCATGTGGCGTGTGATGAAGCTGAATTACTGAGTAATCACATGGATTTTCAGTGTGGTGGGGGGAATTGCGCAAACCGCCATCGTCGGTGACACCCACACGCCCAGCGAGCCGCCAGAGCGGGCACACACGTCGCGGTTGGGAAGGGGCTGAGGGGTGGGAGTTGGCTCCTGCCATGGTGAGGGGGTGTTGATGGAGGCAGCAGCAAAACTGTAGCTCTGGCTGTGTTTAAAGTCTCCTGCAATGGCACAGCCATAGCTCCTGCTACGGGGAGGGCCACACTCTTCAATGCACTCGTTGCACGACGTCATGTGCAACGATGGTGGATG
>NW_026561363.1:0-74307 GCF_028858705.1 Grus americana | reverse complement strand
TCTCAGTAATCACAAATACTGTCAAGCAGTGTAGATGACAAAAATCTCAAGTGTCATCCTTACACATTAGTAACGCACTTTGTCACCAGCCTTGAAATAGTCAGTGACAGAGATCTTTGTTACAACACAGCGAAACTAAATAGGACTCTAACACCACACCAGTACAAGCAATTAATGAGTACTCTGGTAGAAAGCATGAAAACTCTCTTTTTGATTGTCTCTCTCATGTACTGTTCTGGTGCTTGTTATAAAGAAACCAGGAGTCTCGTGAGAACAGCTCGCCTCCTCCAAATTCTATAGTCTAAGCCCAAATTTCCAGTTGTGTGATATAAGATCTTGACACTGTGGTACAAGTGCACACAAAGTGGGATACTGAAGGGAAAGAAGGAAATGAAATACTGTTTCTAACTTAACTGCTCGTATTTTACACAGAATCATGAAACGTAATTCTCAGTGGGACCTTCTTCCCCCACAAGCCACACAGTACAGCAACATCAATAATAAATAAATAAATGAAATGAGAGGGTGATGTGATACATCATGCCTCACACCAAGTGCTCCTTTCATACCTAAAAGCAAGTTCTTCCCTTCATTTCAAAGCCAAACTGTAACCCGACCTGAAGCTAAACCCCAACCTATGTTGCTTCAACTCATTTTCTACTCTGAATAAGTAGCAGAAGCCAGAAAGAGTACCACACACAAGAAAACACACATGTGGTTTAAAACCCAATGTACACTCAGAAACTGTTTTATGGAGATATTAAGAAGTACTACAACCGCTGCTGCAGACGTACCAAAGCAATCCTCACCTCTGCAGGCAGAACAGACCAGGTGCTTTTGGAAGTGTGCTGCTCACTGCGAAACCTGCAGACTTTTTAGTCAGCTAACATGGTTTCTTGTAACAACTATTCTCTTGTAAGTCTAATCAATTACCGCCATAGGGAGAAGATGATGCATCAGGGGAGTGTTTACCCTTTAGTTGTCAATCACATCTGGTAACTCTCCTAAAAACTGCTCTGTGTTTTATAGCAGGCTGTGTGTTGCATGGGTTGGTGGTATCCAGCCTGAACTTCAGGCCCGTACAGTACACTAACAACTAGCTTTACACCATCTAGCTTTGCACAAACACTACGCTGTAGCTATGGGAAATCTATCACCACCCAGGGAATCTGAAAGTAAGCAATATTGATCCTTAGCCAACTTAGTGGTCAACTCTTGAATGAGCAACATCCATCAGGAAGGTTTTATTGACAACAAGGCAGACAGTCACCACACCCACAACCACCTTAGAATTTGACCTAGAGATCTTATAGCAACATGATTTTCTGTGGTTTGCCAGATACTACAGCTCAGCAGAGTATTTTATGGCATTCTTAGATACTCATAACTTTTTGTAACCCTAACACTGAATATTCAGGCTATTGTTGCAACAAAACAGGTAATAAATGATAAACTATATAATTTATTGGTAACTATCTTTCATTTGTCACTATAGCTTTTAATCATGTATTTTGGTTAGGCGTAAAAAGCATTATCACTATGTTCTATCATAAACCAGTTCCTTTTCCAACCAAGCACTCCTTATGACCACAGCTCATGCAAGCTGTCATTTGGCAATACAAGGACTTTGATGGCAATAGCATTTTATGGACTCTTTACCCTTCTCCATCATTCCCAGCCATCATCTTTGGTCATACGGCAGAGGATGTTAATCATTATGAACCAGAAAAAGAGAGAGACTTAGGTTAAAAATAATTTAGGGGAGGAGGAATTTTGAGCTGGAACACTTCCTTAAAAAAATTTATAGCATAGTTGATATAAGCAGCACAGCGAAGTCTGCCCCAGTACAGCAGGTATGGGCAGACAGGGACAAAGAGGCAGAAAGCTTTGCGTTGGCAAAACCATTGTATCACTGAGCTACAACCACCACAGCATCCTGGGAGAACAGTGATCCGTGGCCATGGTGTTCCTCATGGGAACAGATGCTGCTCAGGAAACACACAGCAAGTCACTTTTGCTTACTGAAATGACATACACAAAACAGCACGTGCATCAAAGCGACAAATCCAATTTTTGTTTTAACATCACAAAACTGACAAATGAAAGGAATGGTGAAAAACATAAAACCAGTTTTTAAAAACAGTTTCAGAGGGCTCCCCTGAAATGAAGACCTCCAAGTTCAGCTTCTACAGGATGCAAAAAGTAGAAATAACAAAAAAAAGAGAACAGGATTAGTAGAATGAATCGATATATCTCTTTTGGGAAGAAATGACACCTAACCTCATCTCAAGATGTCTTCAAAGAAATCATCTAACTTACGGAGTGGATGACTGTGATTTAGCTGACAGTCTACCTGAATTTCCAAGGAAGGCCTTTACAAAATTCTTCACCAAAATCTCTCCCTCCTAGAAGCTGAGACTTCATCAAGTAGGAGGTAAATCTTCTCACAAATTATTAATTACTGTAGAAATGGTCAGTTTTCATAATGAGGAAAGGGTCTGTGTAGTCTCATGGGCATCTGTGCCAGAACTTACAGTGTGCAAAAGGAGGTGAGCTGGCAAAGTCTGATGATGATACTAAATTATTCACGATAATTGAGCCCCAAACTGACCATGAAGACCTGTGGAATTTCTATGAGTGACCAGAAAATAAACTAGTAGATGAAATTCAACTTTGATAAACACAGAGTAACACATTTATAAAAAATAACCGTGACAAGGCACACACCATAGAGAGCTTTAGAGTCCAAATCCTGACACCAACCAGAAAAGAGATTTTTGTGTTAAAGTTTTCTGAAAGTATCACTTAAAAGTCAAGTAGCAGTGAAAATGGTAAATTAAATGGTAGGTGCTATTAGGATTGGAACAGAGAACAAAACAGAAAAAGGTCAATGTGACAATGAATAACTCCATAAAGCACCCAGTTCTCTTGCACAGCATGCAGCTGTGGTCACCCTGTTTCAAAGGGAATGTAACAGAACTGGAAATGTTAGAGAGAAGAGCAACGCCACGGAGGGAAGTTATGGAGTGATGTCTGTATTGAGAGAAGCTCAGGAGAGTCACCTCGGAAAAAGACATCTCAGATATGAGGCAAATTTACTTATGAAAGGGAGATGATGAACAAATACTCATTTTCTCACATATGAGAAATATGAGGCAGAACGGGAATATCACGCAGAATGTTCACAACAAATTAAACTCCATATACAGTATAACTACATTACAGACTGCATTGCTGTAGGATGCTGTAGAAAACAAAGATAGAAACAAAAAGCAATTAAATTAAGGAGGGGGTAGGGGGGAAGCAATTTTAGGCCTATTACACAAAACAAAACCAATCCAGATTCAACTCTGCTTGGAAGGACTCAGACTACAGCATACTGCATCCAGGAAAGCTACATCAAAGGGAAGATAATTTTGTATCTGTCTTGAAGTATTTCTCTCTGGTCACTATCAGCAAGAGAGTGGGCTAGGTGGATTTTGGCTTGACCTAGCACAGCCGTTCTTATGTTCTGATTGCCCCATCCTCACCCCAGTGAGTCCCACGTTGCTGACATCCTTCTCCAGGGCACAGAAAAAGGAAGCTCATCAGCTTACTTGTCCTGACCTCTACTCCTTCGTCTCGCCAGAGGTTTCCAAAAGGGGACAGGGAAATCCCTGTGTAAAGCGCAGAGGTGAACCCTAAGGAAGAAGGGTAAATCCCTGCACTATCCTCTGACATGTTTCACATTTCAGTAAGCTGCTGCTCTCAGTTTCCTTTGTAATACAACTGCTATCACTACTGGCATTAAGTACCACCTTCACCGACACTTGTAGACAGGCCCCACAATTCATGACCACAAATGGTAATCTCCATGAACAAGTTCAAAAAAATTGTGCTCATCTCTCTCCATATATCAAGAGCCGCAACAGACACACACGCGCATCGGCAACTTAAAATGTCAGAGGATTTGTTCTCCCAATGAAAGCAGCACTCCTCTTGGCTCATTTTCATGATTCAGCATGGTGTAAATAATTTCAAACTGTCAAATAATTGGATACCAACTCCTCTTTGAAAAAAGGTGAAGTAGCCATAAAATGACAGGACATTTGAGAATTACGCCAACCCTGCCGTTATCAATGCCATACATAGACAACATTTACATTGCGGAACAAGTACACAATCAGAAAGTGAAAAATGTAAAAGAAAAGCTACAAAATACAAACAAGGAGAAACTCCACTCATATTTGCCTGCATGTCCTAGAGCTTGTTATGATGTGTGAGGAAAGTAGGTACATCAAAATAACAACTACCAAAGTACAAGCAACGGACAAAGTGATAGAAGCAGATGAGATCGTGGAAAAGCTGTTTTTGATATCTTATGGTATGCTCCATCTAGCACGCACAACCAAGCTCTTTGCCTTTTGTTTCTAACCAAGTGTCCCTCTGTGCCACGCTGGACAATGCTGTCATTCTCTTCATTACTCCAATTTGTAATCCGAGCATAACGTCCTGTTAAGACATCCTTCAGATTACATATCCAAATTGTTACTTATACCGACATAACATTTCAAAGACTTAAGTCCTGGGTAAAGAACAGAAATGAAAAAATTTCAAGTCATTTTGTAGTTTCATAGTATCCATGCAAGATTTGCATAATAACTTAAAAAACTATACAGGGTGTGGCAGTATCAGGGGAAGCCATGCCTTTGAGTCATCTTCTGGAAGGCGGCTGTCATTCCAGACCACAGCGTGATTCACCGTAGTTGCTAAGATGGCAGAGAAAAAACAGGACTGTAACAAGGGTATCAGGGAAAACAGCAGGACAAACAGAAAGTTTAAGATAAAGTTCTCTTAACATCATCAATAAAAACTCCAGTAGAAACTGTATCACGGAATATAACTGGAGTTGGAGAACTTCTATACTTGATCTTTAGAAAATGGGTCTTCAGTGATTTACCAATGAAGCTTACATCAGCCATATGAAAAAGCAATTATTTGATAACTACCCTGAAATAGCTAACATAGTCAACAATATCACATTAAAAATAAGTGAAATTCATAACCAATATAATTTCAAAATACTAAATCAATTTGATAGAGGCAGTATTAAATCAATTAATTTTTTAATATTGAATATCATTGCGATCTTTGGAGAAAATTGATAATATTTTCATCTTCTGTGTATCATAGCATTAATGTTTTAATTTATAACTGATTCTAAAATGCATGGACTAAAGCAGTAGCTCTAATATAATAAATGTTTTAAACCACATTCTGTTAGTAATCCATCATTTGATCTTGATATGGCCAACGAAGCTACTTACAGAAATAGAGTTTCTATTTTCTCCCATCAAAGCTATATAATCTTCAAAGACAGACATTCCCTAAATTAAGGAAGGTCATCAATCTGCAAGTTTCAATAAATGTGTATCAAACAATCTAGGAAGCGCTGAAAATTAAAAAAAAATCAGGAAAAATTAATAATGCTGAAGAGATAGTAAAAAAAAAAAAAGAGTTAGTAACGTATGAGTTGACCTTAGGAAATATAAATAAGTGATCCCTTTTCCTCTTCACAGGTTTTATACCAGTTTTCTTCTCTGGAAACTGCAGCAGAGATTAAATCTATAAAAGAATCTAATTAACAATACAAATAGCAGCAATATTTTTTGCAGCTGTCACTTCAAAGGAAACTTACTGGATGCGGATACCTGCCTCCAATCTAGAAAGTTAACGGGGCAATGCACACATATAGCATAGAGCTGTGCTTTGAATCACTGCAAATACACCTGTGCATTTGTGCTTATCTGCTTTGTCCTTGGATGCAGAGTGATCTATGATGTGCAAACAATATTTTCTAGCTGTGCCAAATAATAGAAAAAGGAGGTGCAACATGCAAACAAAACTATAATACTGCTATTGATGCCACCCAGAAAATTCTGAAAAACATCCCACTTTTGGACATTTGTGCTGAGAGTTCGTTTTTTGGGGTTTTTGTTGTTTTTTTTTTTTTTTTTTTTTTTTTTAACTACCAGAAATATCAACAGCAAAGCAGGATCTTAACTGCTGCTTCACGTTGGTCTGTCCCTGCAGCTTATTCTTCATCTAAATTCACAACTGTAGTTTGGGATATCACCGTTAATTGCTTCAGAGACCATGAAACGTCAAAAAGTAGGTGGGTTTGAATTGATGCAGGAAATTAAGCATGGGAAACAGAGCAATTCCTCAAGTCCAAATTCATTAACCAACACTGTTTAAAGTATTTCTCTCTCTCCTGTTTTCTGAGCTTTAAAAAAATGATTATGCAATACAGTAATTACGTATGGGGAATTATAATCTTTAGGCTAAAACTTTCAATTTTAGTTACCTACTTCATGCTTTGGAAGCAGGAAGGAAGAAGCTGGCAGCTTTATTTTCCTTCATATTTTTAAGCCCTCCCATACAATTCACCACTGAAACAAGCCAACAGATTTGATGCATGGTGAATTCTTTGTTTTTAAATTTTGATTTGGCATAGGTAATACTATGCCAACAGGAAAGAAACACCGGCTGCAGGAAGAGGCACAGCAGTACCTTTCCAGCTCAGATGTCACACACTTTAGATCTCCCATTGTCAGCATACTCGTCAATGATCTAGAATAGGAGAGAAAGTGGAAATGGATGAAGTAAAAGTGGCAGTAATAGTTGCAGATGAGAAAGTTATTACAGTGTGCAGGACCAGAGAATACCATGAGGCACTTCAGAGCACACTAAATGAACTAGTAAAGCAACAGCAAAACATACTCCATGTTGATGAATGCAAAATAAGAGAGAAAAAATGACCATCCAAATTATCACCTCGAGAAAGCTGGCACCACAGAGAGCAATGGCAGAGAAAAAAAAAATCTCTGCTGTCAGCAGTTGTGGTAAAAAAACAACAACAATGTGTAAGGAATACTACAGCAAAGCATGCAGATTACAATTTGAAGGGTATTACTGAATTATTGAATGAAAGAGGAGCGTGAAGAAAACTACTTTAACTCATATGTATGAAAAACAAATCGTGACTGTTAGCTTCAGAAGGAAAACCTAAAAGCATATGACATTGTAATGGTCTACAAACCAGTCACAAGCTTCTCATAACGTAATAGCAAAGGAATTCTCAATTGAAGAGAACACTCAAAAGAGAGTAAACTCAAAACAGATAAAACAAATAGTCTCCCCAAATTATGTGATTAAAACTCACTTCCACCAAAAATTAAGTGAAAAGAAGAACTTAAAGAAATTTCAAGGCTGGAATGGATATTGAGGCATTTGTCAGTAATATCCACAGAACAGAAGAGGTGTTAATCTTCCTTAAATGAATTGTGAAAATAGGTCCAAATATCTGTCTATGAAAACCTCATCCATTCTTTTAACAATGTAGCTAGAGTTGATTACTTTTGGAATTTGGTGACTGCTGTAGACAGTCACTAGATCTAAATTAATTGGCTCTTGCTATGATTCAAATAGACATCCATTTCCATGCTCCCTGCAGGATCTCTAACAGCTCAGAGGTAGCAAGGGAAGGAAGAGACGCCAAAAATCCAACTTCTTACCTTCAACAGAGGTAACAGAAAACGTTCCTTCAAACTGCCTTCATAAATTTCTGAACAGCTAGGTATTTTATCTGTTTCACGCTTTCAAAGCACAAATACTTTAAAAAATGTTTATCAGAGATGGCATTACAAAGATAAGTGATCATAGACGAAGTCGAAAGGGCATCAGTTCGTACTGGAGAAACCAGCCTGCACGCCCTCCCTCTACAGTTTAGGAATAGGAGCTCATTAACCATGTTTTACCTGGAAGTGCCAGAGAGTATGTTTATGGAGAGCTACCGTGGAGCTGTTAACAACACGTACTTTGTTCACGTGTCTAAATCCTTACGCTTTCACAGCTTGAAATGGCTCAGTGAGGTTTGCTGTTGGTAGTTTTTTTCTTTTCCTTTCTTTCTAAGATGAAACTCAATTTGGTTTTTCCACTTCAAAAACATTATGAGAAAAATGAAGATAGTTTCATTATTTGACATACCTCTACTGAATTAAACTGCAATAGAAGGGTTGAATCCAGGCCGCTGTACATCACCAGCATCCAAATGCACCAGTTTGAAATTAGTTTTTAAATTATTTGATAAGCTGAAGAAAGATAATTCAGTTCAAATAAAAGCAGTACAATTTAGTTCACACTGTTTTAGCTAACATCAACCCTAAACAAATCCAGATGTGTTCAAGTAAGATTTTTCACTAGTTTAACTAAACCAATTTTTAGCTAAATTGAACAACTTTTGTGCTGTTCTTATAAAATGACTAGATAGGGAGAAGTTGGCACCTTCAGATTTGTCAGAATGATCACAAGCATCTTAATGTAATAGTTCATTCCTGCTCTGAAAGAATTCAAAAGGGAAAAAACCTCAAAATTTTCTAGTGCTTACACTTGGAAAACCTGTGAACAGGCATAAAACGGAGAGAGGTAAAAGTGAACAAAAAGCCTTCAGTTTATTGGATCAATAATGCTTTACTGTGTTCTCTTATGAACCAGCATACAGGTCATTCTTTCTAGCAATCCCTTTGATTTGTCTCTGGTCTGCATAGAGAATGTTTGATTATGTTTATATTCATTATTAGTTTGTATCTCTTTTCTCCTTACCTATTTGTTTGTATAGCTGGGTAAACTATGGACCAAACCAGTGGATTTCTCCTATGAATTTAATCCAATACAAGAAATAACTAATTTATATAATCCATATATAAATTAGTAGTGACACTGCCCTAAGGCAGATTTTGCTTTGCTTTGTTTAGTTTGGTAGGAAATATGGGCAAATGCTGAAAAACACAAGGTCATCCAAATTACTGCTAGTAACAAAGCAGTGTCCTATTGATTTTCTTCTGAAGATCTCCTCTAATGCCATTTGGAATATTCCCCCATCGCGCAGAAATTTTGTCTTTTTCCGTAAAGCTTGTACCTTTTTCGTGATCACACAACATATCTTTCACTTTTCATGCGGAAAAACTGAGTACACTTTGTTCTTGCCTTAGAAATAAAACTATTATCTACTTGTTTAATGACATTAAGAGCAAAATGAGAAACTAAAGCCAAGCAGAACACATCACATGTACAGCTTCACATTAATGAAGAAATCTTTCTTCTCACCAGTTTAGGGAAAAAAAAGAATCTACTCTTCAGAGGGCAAACAGCAATTCAAAGCACAAATTTCTATAAAGACTTTTTCTTTTAATAAGAAATTTACCCCAAAGGTCGTAGAGTCTGTCAGCATCTCTTTCGTAGCTGCTACACAAGATAACTTTGGGTACTATCACTTCTGTCTCTTCTGCTACACTTCTGAAGGATATGGGCTGTGGGCTGGCATGTAGGATGCCTGGATAGTAACTTTTTATTTAATTTTAAAAAGACAAAATTTAAATCATTAATTTAGTCATCATCTTAAAGTGGAGAGGAAAACCAAGTCTTATCATTTGCCTTTCATATATTTTACTATGATTGCTTAAAGAGCATCAGAAGTCATAATAAAGGACTGTACTACAGATGATAGATCTGATTCTACACACCAGAGGTCAAAACATATAGCTGCCTAAACCATTAGGTCCAAAAGTATCTTAAATATTATGTCAAAAATGCATGCTGAACATTTCCAGCCATTAGACGATCTTCCTGAGTCACTATTTTTGCCCACCTTTGGCTTGACTTTAACAAAAGTATGAGCTTCTCTGACTCAGTTCACAACTGAAAATCCCAGAACCTTATTTAACTCTTGGCTCCTCCAGAGGCCATACCTGCTCTGAAATGAAGCGTGAACTGCTCCCTGAAGTTACGTCAAGCACCAAGGTTACTTCTGAATGCTGAAGGTCAACATAAGTTTCTTTGTTTCAGAGAAAATAAATTCAAAAGTCAGGATGCTTTCTTAACAAAATCTGTCAGTCACAGAGCAGAACAACTGCTGAAAATCCTGCCTGAAACCCACTGTTTGTCAGCACCCATCTTCATTGCTTCTAGACACCGTCCTACCCAGTGTGTCTCTTTATTCTCTTTCTGTTGCACTCTCCTAGAGCAGGTATCTTTGGAGTCTATTTGATGGGAGAGGCTACGGACATAACTAAATGCTAGTATCCAGCACTATTCCTCTCCTCCCACACAGGGGCTTGTTTCTCAGGTATATCATCCTACTCCAGTCTGAAGGACCATTTGCCAGTATCGAGCAATGCGATGGCAAATACCTTCAGCATTCTGGTCTGCTAGTTTTCCTTTAGCCCATTTAATTTTGTATTTTCTCCAGCATATAGCTTCCTTGTGTTTCCAAGGGAAGGTTGCATTGCATAAGTTCAGCATAAAAACAAGACAAGCATTCTCTATGTATCGAGAATCTTTCTACCCAACTCAGATCACTGCTTGCTTGCTTTCTGGCTCCCTTTGAAGATGAATTCCCTAACTATTGCCCCAAATATAACTAATGACGATGGAGAAATGAGGTTTTAACAGCCACAAAAGTCACACATTATTCCTGCTGCCTTGTAGCTCCTCTGATTTACACAATCACAGACCAGCTCCTGCCTCAGTCACTGGAAGATACCAAATCAGTCACTTGAAATAACCTATCTTTCTGTTAGAAAGATGTAAAGGTGTGTAGTGGTTGTTGGGGACACAGGGCTTTTGCGGTTTTAATGTGCATAGTATCTTCTGTTTTCTTGTGCAACGCTTCTTTTACCCAGCAGTGTAAATTTGGGGACCCTGTCACTATCCTAGGTACGTTCACATAGAAATGCTTCCTTTTCAAGGTTTGCACTGAAATACCAAACTCCTAAGGATCTTTTGACCTTCAGGGTCCTTTGCAAATTGTTTCTTTGACCACCTACCTTACTAGAGCTGATTTCAAAATAAATACAAAAAGAAGTTTCCACATACCACCTCCTATCCTGTGGGGCATTTTATGCACTGGGGGCTTATATACATTTTAAAGTAACATTTCCACTTACAGATGTAGTGGTTTCCTGCTCTTTGTTACTATATGTTATTAGCCTCAAAGTATGCAATTATCAAGTGATTGCATCAGAAAACCTGCTGATTATAGCAAATTACTTCCATATCATTGAGAGTTTTGCCAATTTTGCAATGCATTTTCCCCTTGAACCATTTCCCGCATCTTGCGGGCACCACACTATATGCCTGACACATGTTCTGCAAAGCAAAAACCTCTGCAACAGAGCACTGCTTGGGGCACCTTAGGTTTTGTACCACTTGACGAGACATTGAATGTAATAGCAGGTCTTGGAACAGGAATTCAAGAGTCTTAACAGTTTTGGTGCTCCTTCCCACTTCCTCTCTGCAGAAAACGTAGCAGTCCGCCGCTAACCCCCCAGCACACAGCACTGGCAGACCCTGGCCCATTTTAGGTCTATGAGTAGAAGCACAAGAGACATTTGTCCAGAAATCTTGTTGCTGGAACTACTGAAATCAAAGCCATACTACTTCAAGACACTCGCAATGCTCTCTGCTAAGTAAGGAGCTGAAATCTAAATACTCCTTATGAGATAAACCTTATCCATTCAAAGGGAGACTAGCAGTCAAGAAAAGAGAGACTTTGTCCTTTGCAGAAGATAAAATGGAGAGTCGCAAATGGTTCTGAGCAAGCAACCCTGTTGCTAAGACTTGAGCAAAGATGAAGACGCAGGATGTGAGGACGGACCTTGAAAGGCTGGCTCCTGGGACGCTAAATACAGTGCAAGAGCATAATGGAGGAAGGAACTAATGATATATTGGGGAAGAGGGGTAGCTCTACTTTTTTGTTCAAGAGTACTACTGACTAGAAAGAACAGCAATTTAAGACCTGTGCCCAAGACTTGTAGATCTGTCCCAGGGGAACTAGGTTGGCAAGAAAAGTATTCTTTTGTTGTCTGTCCAGGAAAAAAAAACACAGGTGGCAACGCAGACATAAACACATGGAATGACATGAAGAAGGCAGAGAGCTGTGAATTGTGGCAGCTCAAAAGAGGCAAGTGAAAGAGGCAGCAACTCCCAGATGCTTTTTGAACTATGGTTTATCAATACACCTACTCTTTAAATTCAGGAAGGAAAATGGGGCTCAACACTTGTAACATACTGCAAGCATTAGAAATCATTCAACCTGCAATTTTTCATAAGCTTGCCAAAGCTAACTTCATACTGGAAAGTCAAGAGGCACAGAATTGACAATGTAGTTTTTAAAAAGCAATACAGTTTATCTCAAAACAGTCAAAATTAATTTATTTCATTTAGTATCAAACAATACTTCACACAAGATCATTTTAAGGAATATTATATTCTAATGAGAAAATGTTTCTCTTCAAAGTATTTAAAATGTAGCAGTGAATAAAGCTGTGTTTAATTCATGACCTCTTTCCAGAGAAACATGGCCAAGTCCCAAAGTCCTGCTATGTCTTTTAGAAATGTACACGTGGACAGAGGTAACTAACATTTACACCTGAAGCCCCAGAGTTTGGGGGATCTTGCAGTAGGCTTTAGATACCAGGTAAGGTCAAAATCATGACGACAAATCTCTAAGAAACGATGACAAATAGAAACAGAAGTTAGGTCTTCACCCTGAATTTCTGTGTAATCTAATTAGATATATTTTAATAATATATAAAGTCATATCCACTTTAGTTACATAACCTGCAGAGTGTGACTGAGTGGAAATAGAAGTACAGAGAAAAGCAGGAGGAGGATACAGCTTCCAAAGAAGAGGAGATTTTTAAAAAAGAAAAAGAAAATCAAGGCAAATTCAAAGCTGTTATATTTGCTGCTGCTGCAAACACAGTCATAAAACTTTCCAATAACGTGATGTCATTCCAATCTTTCAATCTTGAAATATATGGTGTTATTTCAGTCTTGACTGGGCAACAAGTCTGAATCAAAAAACAATTTTTGAATGTTCTCAATATTATGTTTCCTACTATACTTTCATTAAAACACAGCTCATTGTAACCCTGGCCTCAGTTACATCATTACATTGCATCAATGATATTATTAAAACTAATATTGGACCTAATCTGAACTATAGTGACTAGGAATCAGAACAGAACAAAAAAGCGGGGGCGGGGGGGGGAAGGTGATTACTCCTTTTCAAAAATACTTTGTAAATATCATTTTAACATTCTTATTGTTAATATTAGTTAACAGTATCAACCAATATAGAACAAGTTAAGTTTAGTAACTCTGCTGAGCTCAAATGTCTCACATGACTTACTATCCACTCAAGATTTTTAAAATTCAGGAGGGAAAGAGCCATCTAAATACTTCTTGTGAAAGAGTGATCAAACGCAATCTATGAATCTCTACAGGTATCACTATTGAACAAGAAAGTTAAACCTTTCTAAAAGATATATGCTGTCATTTACTGTTCCCTAGAATGCAAGAATCTAAAAATGGATGCACTTAGGTAGCTATTCTATACATGCAGCATGCATCAAAGTGGCAAGGAGTGCAAACAGAAGACAAAGCTAGATACCTGCAGAAAAAACAACTGCATGAAAAACACGAAGCTAACAGGGACTCTTCTTATCAGACACCTTTTTATTATCTTGCCCTATTTCATCCTCCTCCTGCCTTCTGATTTTGTATGTTAGACATGCTTATCTTAATGAACGACTACGGCCAGTCGCGATCTCAGGCAAACACCAGAAATTCAAAATCGCACCAGTGGTCCTAACAAAGTCAATACAGTTTTCTTTATGGGGGAAGGAAGGTGGGAGGGATACAGAACTGCCGTTGGTGGGTAGCCTGTGTACATATACTAGTACTTCTGCCTTTGAAGATCTTGACCTGAAGACTTTCATGTACCTACATCAGATTAAAATTTTTTAGTTTAAATGTCAGTCAACATGGAAATTAGTCTTTTTCCTGTATTATTGTTCGTATGCGTTTTGTAATGAATATGCCTTTTTTTTTTTTTTTTTGCAAAGCGTCATATACAAGTTCACATACTCTTCAAGGACAAAATACTGAAAATACTGTAGGAAATCAGCAAAACTCCAGAAAAGGTTATTTGTTAATTTATTTTTAAGAAAAGGGCTCAAACCCAAAATCCCGTAGGAATAGCAGAGATGGTTTCAGTGGCTGACTACCAAGTTATGTACAGTTTATTTGTAATCTGATTAGACAAGCTTCACATTCGTTCTAGCTCCTCAAGTGTACAGTCCTGCAGTTTCAATTTCCATTGGTACTAAACTGACCCCTGCTGGCATGCTTTGTAGTTGTTGAAAACATCTGGATTTTTAAAAAGGTTTATAAGGATGGAAACAATTTTTTTTAATGGCACCCAAAAGCGTGCTAATCCACCTCCTTGTACAAATCTTTGTAACCCAAGGAACTCACAAAATTAGTTTCTGACATGACCCAGAAAGGAGCAATCAGAGTATGGGGAAGAAAAATGAAGGCAGACATATAAGATTATGTGGCTATTCAGCAAGTCTGTGCATAAGAGATAACGCTTTCTCCCCAACCTTAAAACCAGATAAATTCTTCATGACAAAATGATGCCACTTAAAAATATATATATATATATTAATACAGTCACACATTTTTGAAGTTGCATTGTTTGAGGGTTAAAATACTTGACTTTTTTGGGTTTAGTATAATGTTAACAGAAAGTTGGAACTGATGTTTTTTCTTGGAGATTTTTTTCCTCTGTTAGGTTAGTTTTTCCCCAGTGAACACTCACATAAGGATGCTGTAGAATAATAAAATTCCCCCACATGGATCCCATCACAAAATTTTCTCAGAAATCTTAACTTGACGGGAAAGCTGATTTTTGTGGGCCTGGCCCAGACTTCAATGTCTCATGCAAATAAAAACATTCATCAAGAGAAAGGTCACGCAAAAGTGGAGAAAGCCTCGTCATATTTTCCTACAGGTCTTGAAAGTGCTTCTTAATAGGTCTGATTCCACTTCTCCCCCATTTCTTTTTCTGCCAAATTTCCTTGTCATTATTCGCTGTCAGCTAAATCACAGCCCCTAGGATACCCAGAAAAGGCAATCCAAGCTTACACAAGGTCTCTTCTCATGCATACACGTACATATGTAAATAGGTTGGTCCATGCATCTTTTTTTAAAACATATCAAAATAAACGGCACCTAATTCTTTCCATAAATCCATAATGCACGTACGCAGTTACCCACCGATCCAGAAGTTGTCCAATGTACCCGACCCATGTGGCAGAGGTTTGTACAGCGTGCACCACCAGCATATGCCAAATCATCGGCAGTACTGGTCTGGGAAGATGAAGAGGCACCAATAGCGAATGAAGTGGCAGATTCACTGCTCAGAAACAGACTGGGTATCAGATTGTTTTATTTTCCTTGCACATGTGGTGAGCAACTGCATTCGTGCATCACTTGTATTATTATTATTGTTATTATTTCTATTATTATTATTCTCTTCCTTTGTTATCCTATTAAACTGTCCTTATCTCAGCCCACAACAGGGTTTTTTTTCCCATTCTCCTCCCCATCTTCTTGGCAGGGTGAGCGAGCAGCTGTGTGGTGCTGTTACCAGACAGGGTTAAACCACGACACAGTGAAATAACAGCATTGGGGAAACAGGGTCAAAAACTACCCCGCCTTTCAGAGTACTTGGTTTTTTCTGCGTGCTGTCAGAAAGAACTCATTTAGTCATTTTACTCGTACGATATTCTAGTCCTTTCAAACAATTGCAATTGTAGCATGCGAAGCTATATAAGCTTGGAAAGAAAGTACTGAGAACAGCAAGATGGGCGATGAAGTTAAATTTAATAGACAATACAGACTAACACTCTCCAAGGACACTTTTGGGAAAACCAGAAAAAGAAAAAGCAACCTTGAAAAGTAGGCTTTTACTTTGTTCTCTTCTGATTTAAACCACCAGACTCAGGGTAGATTATTAGAGACATATGTGCACACATCTCCCCAGTAACCTATAGGAAAGCTATTGCATACGCGCCTGAGTGTCACGTGCACATGTGTGCAAAGTATAATTATAAAAAGCTTCAAGACTATAGCACACATTTGGATAAGCTGGGATTGATGAAGTGTCATTTGTGGACATGCACATATTTTAGATAATGCAAAGCAGGTACTAAGTCCTGATAACCAACAATTGCTAAGGTATTTAAAACACTCCCAGATACAGGCTACAAGACATGACCACAAGCCTGTAAATGAGTTTTAAAAAGACTCTTTAGCCTTGTATTTGTTGCCATTGTTATCTTTAGGTACGTTCTGAAATATTACCTGCTTTTATTTAGCATTTAAGAATATTAAGGTTGACAACAGAGGATTAATGCACACTCACACAAGGAAATGTTATGATGAAATTATTAGGATGATCTAAAATCTTACCTTAAATGGGGATTTTTTTATTATTTTTAAGATGGATACAAACGCCATCAAGGCTGTGTATTAGTGCATACACAACAAAAACAATTTATGCTTTTTAGAACAGAAACATCTTAAAAAGTGAGCAAAATATTACTTCAGGTATGGAATTGAGGTGCTCCTTATGCCCGCAGGACATTTTTCCCCCCACAGTTGGCACCAGTTATGCACATCCGTTCCCTCCCTTCCTGCAGTACCGAAATCAAAACAAATCTGCAAATGTCACTATTTAAAGGAAAAACAAAGACAAAAAACCAACCAAAACAACCAAACTGTTCTCTGGCTGAACAACTAATCCCATCCACCATGTCCCCAGCACACACACTTAAATATAGTTATTTAATTACTTCTTGGCTTTTCCAATTGATAACAAATTTTGCTGGTTCTTGAAGACTGAAAGTCACTCCTGCAGACCAAAAATGCTTCAGTAGAAAAAGAGAACAGTTTCTTAATTTATTCTATCATACTACTTTGGGAAAGCATGATTTCAAGCATTCCTTTGCTTTAAATGTACAGTATTCAGTTTTACATCCACAGTTCAATAACTAGCATATTAACTCAGTTTTATTCGCTGAGGTTATTGGCCAGCCAATGATAAATTATACATGCTTCCTCATTCAAGAG
The DNA here is from genome assembly GCF_028858705.1 of Grus americana. Classification (NCBI taxonomy): domain Eukaryota; kingdom Metazoa; phylum Chordata; class Aves; order Gruiformes; family Gruidae; genus Grus; species Grus americana. Next base: position 57,285 of record NW_026561363.1, on the reverse strand, counting down.
ACACATTTTCTACTCCACATTTTGAAATTAGTACTATTGGACATATACATATATCCAGTCTCATATACAATTAGAATAATCATCTACTACAGCAAATCAGAATGTCCTGCAGGATTCTGATTTTCCTGGGCAAATGCCAAAGTAATTCAGCGCATAAAATTTGTCATTCATTTGCAAAGTGTACAGAAGTACTGAAAAGATCAGAGAGGTTCAGATTTACATTTTGTTTTGATGAAGTGACATTACCTGCAACCTCTCCCTTTACCAGACCAGGCTGTCTAAAAAATTCTTCCAGGAATTATATAAAGAAGCAAATGCCTTTTGTGCAAATCTCTGGGGTTTTTTACAATGCCACAATCCAAACTAAGACAGGATAGTGACAAAACCTATGAACCTCCTTAAATTGTATAATACAAGCTTGCTGCTGTCACTTACCAGCTGTAAATTTCTTCTAGCCATGTGTCGACCTCATTTCTACAAGGCAAATATTTTATATTTCTAAGCATTCAAGTGGAACTGTCTGTAGTGTGCTACAAGGAAATGAGTTAAGAACACTCTAAAAGTACTGTAGCTCAAGGAAAAAGCCAAAGCAGAGGGAATACATAGTGCAAAATAAACTATTAAAAAACAAATAACCACCAGAAACCAACTTAATTCCATATTAAAAATCTTGAACAAGCAAAGAATTAAAGACAGAGTGACTCAAGAAGTAAGAGATGGGTCAGCAAGAATTCTAGCTTGCATTATTGATTTTTCAATATATTCTGCAAGTACTTTTCTGCCTCAGTTTCTTCATCTGATCAATATGAGTAAAATACTGAAGAACTCAATAAAAATAACAAATTAAACACAAACATTCTAAAGATACAAATAACATTTCAAGTCATTTCACAGGAAAAACAGAAGTTTAATGTCTTTGTCCATGTTTTCTCATCTTGTATCCTCTCTTAATCACACACTAAAGTTAAAGACTAAATATATATATATATATAAGAACATAGGCTCATATAATAGGGCACTGACCTTCTGAATTATAGAAACAGAATAATTCTGCTTATGACATGAAATGCTATTTCAACTAGTTAGCTGAGGAAGCAAGACCTCTTGCGTATTCACTCAGTTGCATTACAGCTTAAGCACCTTGCTAGAATAGATAAGCCTTATTCCTCAAAAGGATAAATGGTGTTCTGAAAGCAAACGCAAACTTAGGTTGCCCATACGCCAACTCAGAAGCCAGGACTGCCTTGGCACTGGGTCCCAGCTAACTAACACTACTCAGGGAACAGCTCGGGTCCACTTCCATGCTAATGGTGTTGGTCACAGAGCCACCTATTTGGCTAGGTGAGAGCTTTACAGGAGTACATTTGAAGCTGCCTGCAACACACTGTACCAAAATGCTCAGTCATCTCTTCAGAAAGGCTAATTTTGCTCAGGGCATCAAGCAAACTTGAGTCAATTAAGGTTATTAAAAAAAAAAAAAAAAAGCCCCAAAAAACCCAACCAAAAACCATACAGATCAAATCTGACAAGTACCTGGTCAAATCATTTTGAAGCATTTAAGAATAAGACACATTTAATTGGTCCCATTTAAAGACTGGGTCAGATACTTGCCAGAAAAAAAAGTTAGAAGTAAAACTATGCTTCAAATGCTTCCTAGCGTCCTTGTGCCCTAAACAAGTAGAGCGGTCTTCACTAGACATTTGGAATAGCACTATTAGCAAAGTGCATACCTTAAACACAGTTTTTAATACACTATGTCTTTTTGTTTCTACTTTTGAAAACATACAAAATACAGTTATCATACAGAATTGGTAACTGAAATCCAATACTTTGTTCTGTAAATTGTATTTAGATGGTCAGAGCAGTGGTATATAATGGCAGAATATGTAGCGAAAGCCTAGTTTGTGACTTGCGTTTAGCCAGAAGTACTAGACCACATGTCTGGAGGCGATTAGAAGTGTAAGAGGCCCACTGCATCTGGTTCTCTTTATGATCTAGGTCTTGCTGTTAATTTATATGTGGACTTCAGCTCAGTTTCAGATAAGGTAATTTCCTAAATAAGATGAATAAATAACAATTCTCCAAAAAATGCAGCAATCTTCTCTACAGACGAGAAGAAAGGTAGATGAATGCTAAGAAACTTGGAATACTACCACATTAAAAATATGTAAACTTTTTGCTGACAGAGTTGATAAGAGCTGATAAGATAGCTTAGTCAACACAAATGCCCATATGTCTAGACCACTGAGTACAACCGCAATTTGCACATACAGCATGAGTAATCTATCTTATTCCAAACTAAGCAGACGCAAAAACATTTTTTACCAGAAATAATTTGTCTTACCCACATAAATACGCCACACACTTTAAAAGTCAACACAGCTACTCAACTGAATAAGGCAGCAGGATTTGGGGTTTTTATGGACGCCTACAGATTCTGTTTTAAAAAGTCTTTTTCAGTTTTCTCAGTATTATAGTTCCCAGCGTTGATCTGGCACGATGACTGCCACATCTCCTTTCAATACCGAAGATTAAGTCTTCAACAGACCAAATCCAATAAGGGGATCAGATTTTAGTGGGGTTCCTTTTGTTTTCTTTCCAACAGAAAAGGCTGATCTGTGAATTCACAATTGCTGCCTGTGGGGTTTTTTTTAGCTTCCACAAGTAAGTCACTTTGTTATTCACAAGACTATCAGCAAAAAGAATGCAAGAGAGACATTAGTGTATGCAAATTTGAGGACAACCTTTCAAAATATTCAGTCAACTGGCACTTTTAAATGGCTAATGTGGATTTTTAAACTGTACGTAATGGATAAATAACTGCTTTTTTGCAGTTCAAACAGCATATTAACAAGACTAACTGAACAATTTTAAGAAATCTGTAGGTTTGCTTTTCTTTTGCTTAATAGCAAAAGAATGGATTTGGTAATGGGTAAAGGAAAAAGATCTCAGCAACTACATATTTGAGGCCACTGAATTTATGAGCTGTTCTCAGAGGCTCATTATTCTTCTATATCAGTCATGTTTTGTCTGAAATTTTCCAAGCAGACTGTCTGATTCAGGCTTTCTTTTTTGGGGAAAGAATGAGGAGATCAGGGAGGGTGGGGGAGGAGAAGTGAAAGATTTAGGCAATATCATCTCAAATATTTTTGAGGTTAATAGAAATACTTTCTTTTGCCCATATAAAAAAAAAAACCTTGTAATTATTTTGTTGGGTTGCTGTAACACTTCTACACATTTAACGTAATGATAAAATCTGTTTGAAGTATCTAAAAATAATTCACCAGAAACCAAACTTACTGGACTTGGAAAAAATGTCAGCATAAAAAATTTCAGTACCAACTTGTTAGAGCTGAACTGTCATCTAGTTTTGCTCCAAATGTGCATTAGCCTCTCAACTCCTATGTGCAACTGAAGATGTATTTGCCACTTTTGAAGTAACTGGCTTTTTATGTGACCTCCCTTAATTTGCTTGCCTTGTAGTTTTTGAGAACATATCACTATGTTGACCAAACGAGTGCAAAAGAGCTATTGCATTTGTTTCAGTGAATTCATACTGATGGTGATCCTTGTTAACATTCAAGCGACACTGAAAATGCCAAGAGATCATGTGTTTCTGTTTACATTCCTACTACAGCTCATCGCTCAAAGATGGGCAAACTCAATTACAAAGTCTAGGTACTTAGGCTCTGGTATTAGTAAAAACTGAACAAAGGACAACTCAATCTCTTGTTAAAATCCCAAACCCTGTAGATGCAAAAGGTATTTCAAAAATTCTCCCCTTTTGCAATGACTTTTCCAAGAATGGAAATATATACAAGACATCCTTAGCATAACTAATGTTTCCAATGCTGATTAAAGATACGATGTTGAAACTGTAGCAAACTAATCTCTATTACATTGCCAAAACTGTTGGGTTTACCTTCTCTAAATATACTCTTCAGTTTAACAACTGTAATAAGAATGCTGTTAAGCTCGTTTTACTTATCTGAAAGTCTTTAATGCCACAGGCTTTCAGTATTAACAAGAAAATACTGTTATATTTTTGCCAAGAGAAATTAGGCAAAATGTCACCAAAGAACTCAGTAAAGCAGCTGACAGACATAAACCCAAGACATTGTCATTCTGAGAACACTGACAGGATTTAAATATACAGCAGCAGACCCAGGGTCACAATACCCACTCTACCTGCAAAATTAAAAGATTTTGACCTTGACACCAAGGCAGGATGAAGCCACCAGCCCCAGACGGTTGGATTCCCTGGGCAGCAAAGATAAATTGTGAAACAATCGAGAGGCGCACTAAAGAGGGGGAGGAGGAAAGGACATGAAGGATCTGAATTCATAAAGGCAGAACAAAGACGAGGCTCAAAGGAAGCACAGAGATTTAAAAAATGGCTCTCCTCACAAATTGTACAAGCAAAGTTCATTTTTGCACTCAAAGATGTGCTTTTTAGCTTTAAGCTTTTCCCAGCTTTCAAACAGTTTTTATTTTTTAAAAGATTTGTAATGTCATTTCTAAATGCATCAAGGCATTTGAGTTTTTATAACTCCAACCACGTTTACAGAATACACACTATACAGCATCTAAATTAAGTGGGTTGGAAAAGGATGGCCGAACACAGAAATCTGCTAAGCTAAATCTGCTAATCTACCACTTCCACGTGGAACCAGGAAGGAGCATCTCTCCTGTTTTCACCACCTCTGTTACTAGAACTACATCATATTTCTCCTCAGCTCTTACCACCTTCCCAGCTTTGTCACTTCATCTCGTAGCCTTTCTTGTGTCACCCTCAATCATAACCTGTAACCTATATATCAGCTCTTCTTGTTACCCATTTCTTGCACCTCATGCTCTGCTTTTTCCTTTCTCTCCTTAGCCCACTCGCTACTTTATGTTTCCCCTGTGGCAGCCACCTTTATTTCAACTGGCCTCTTTTTCTTTCAAATACTTGCTCAAATCCCTCTCTCTTTTGCTGGTGCTCTGTTACTGGCCTCCACTTCAGTGTGATCTCCTCTTTCTTTGCTGCCTGATCTTAAAAAAAAAAAAATAAAAAAAATTCTTGCAGCTAAACACAAAACGTACTACAAATATTGTACCTCATACAATCTATTCAAAGACCAATCCAGCACCAATGCAGCACCATGGAAAATGTGCCATATGTGATCTTCCTTTGTACTGAAATTGTTTCGCTGTGCAAAATTCCTGTTTCTATTTATAAAGTAGCTGTTCCTTATTTCCTTTCAAACCCTCTTCTGACACAGAAGTGTGGACACAAGCCTTGCGGCATGCCGAGTAAACAGACTCATTTTCAAGCCCCAAGATATGGGGTGAGAAGGAAAAAGGGAAGAAGTGGGAAGAGAGAGACTGAGGAAGGTCAGCTAAGGCCAACTGTGAGCAGATTCCTAAAAAAAAGCCTGAAAAGCAAAAAGCAAGTTAAATAAAAACCCAACATATTGTTGTATTTCTTTCCCAAATTTAAATTAGTTCACTTCTAAGCCTATGCTATAATATTTTATACTTGGGTTTTTCAAAATGCACAGGGGACCACCTAGTTTTGTGCCACTGAGGACTCCTCTGAATGAGAAGAAATTACAGTTATGCTGATGTAACTAATCTGCGTTCCTTTTGCATGATGAAAGCTGTGAAATCAACAGTTAGCAAAAGAGGCCATGCTCCTGCTTTGCTTAGAAGCAGAGCTCCTGACAGCTTTCCCTTTCCTACACTTGAGGAAGTAGAATATCACAAGAGGGCACGCAGGCGCAAATGTTAAACTGAACCTACAGTGCTAGAGGAAACAGAAGCAGCACTGGCATCGCCGACCCTAAGGCTTTCAAATGTGTCTAAACAAATGGGTCAGGAATGAAGGATATGCATGGAAATGTGTGCTGTTCCTCAAAAGTTGGGAGCATAAAAGCATTCCCATTTGTAGCTTCACACACAGCCTGCACACCGGTGCATGCACAAACATATACATCCCCTCTTTAGCTACATACATTTTGGTACTTGAAAGGAAATCATTAGGCTAAATAGTTGTTCCATTGTGTTCCATCTATTTTTTTCTTCACATGATGTTTAATATACAAGATTACGCAAATGTACCAACATACCAGTTTTTATGAGATCCTATGATCTTTAACTATCCAGGTTTTGCAACCTCTTACATACACTTTTGGCATTGCCCAAAACTCAAGAACAATGAACTACTGACTTAACCACACTATAGCTTCATTTCTTGTAAATGGTTAGATGCTGTAAATAGTGAGTAGTCTGCAATAGTTTGAGCTAATACAATCCACAGAGAGCATCCATGATTTTTAATACAAAACTATGCTGGGACACAGAATAAAAGATTTAAATGCGAAATCAGAACAACCAGTCAGAAAATCCTGAAAAGGGGTGATGCTGGAGACAAATGCAATTTTTGTTGATCTAAGAAGCTTAAATTAATTCCTTTGAGCTGGAAAAGCACATAGCAAAACATGGGGGATGAGAAGGGACTATCCAGTTCTACCAGTTCACGGCCCACAAGAAGCTTCTCCTTTCACTTTCACTGTGAATATTCACAGATATTCACCCTCTCAGTGCTGGGAACTCGGGCTTAATCCTCAGGACCTGACAAGAGCTGGTGTTGCTGTGGAATCGCCCTGACAAGTTAAAGATACTGAGCCAGAAACCACTCGGGAATCTTGCCCTTCATATAGTCCTGGTAACTTATTCAAATCAGTCTTGGTAACTATCAACGTCTATTGCTACTTTCAAGATAATTGATGCTTTTCTGTGCAATCAGGATGCCATTTGAAAAAAAACTTTTTACCATTTATTAAAGCAGAGTGAAGTATGTAAATGCCATCCCTAAAAAGTTACAGGCTACAAAACAAATGAGCACCACTCCAATTCTGCTAATCATGATTTCAGTATTCCTGCATCTGAGAAATTCAGCAAGTAAAATTCATTACATCTTAGGGTGCCCAAATATTGAAATAAGCCATCCACGTCTCAAACTGCTGGTCCAGTAACTTTACAATAGATACATAAATTGATGTCATTCTAGCAAGACGGAGGTGATCAAAAGCAGCTTCCTAAAGGATGACCCCTTGCTATCAGACCCATCACAAGAAATGCTGAACCAGTAGCATGACAGTAGCTAAGGTGTTGAGCCACATGAAACAACAAAGCCCTTCTCTTTTCTCAGCTGGAGAAGCACAACTGAAGCTCATTAACAGTCGATAACATGAAAATTCATCAAGCAAAGGAATTCTCACTTCATCATAGGCAATTGTTTCTGTTGAAATAGAGTTAACTGTATTACATTTTTCAGGTGGTTCTCGGGAAATGCAAGGCAGTATTATAATGCAAACATTATTTTCTTACATTCTTAATGTATCATTTTGTTTTAAAAAAAAAAATGCATGCTTAATGCCTTAGCTTTTACGAACGCTGGAACATACCACCATTTACAAATATTGTATCGTATAACATTCTACTATGGAAAATCCTTGAGGCAGAACTTATCAGAACAAGTCAGTGAGGAAAAAAGCTGGTTTTATCTTTTCACAGTAAGAGGCAAAGGTTTGCATTGCCTATTTTATATTTCCCAGCAAATTGACATTTAGTATTTTGCTAATTCTTTCTCCATCAGATAAGTTTCTTGGCAAAAAAGTGATACTTTCTCATCTTTAAATGTCAAAATTTCATTTACTTTTTGGCTTGCAAACAGTGCAGGCCCATAAAATCCAAATGTAGAGGGTTACAGAATCTCTCTAGGATTAATTATGCTTTTAATTAAATTAAAAGATTCCTACTTACATGACCTCCATATCAGTCCCATATGCACGTTATCTCTTCTCAGGCTTGTCTCAGAGGACAACAGACTCCCCATTACAGAACTAGACCATTTTCCCTTTTGTTGCATCTGCCAAGAGCCTGTTTGGAATTTAATTGCTGCCCTTATTTATGAATTATAACTGCAGGAACAGTTGTTTGTGTGACAAATATTCTATGAATTTGAATTTTTATTGCAATGGTTATTGTAGGAAAAGAAAAGAAACACAGTTGGGTTTTGTTTTGTACTCTGTTTTTAAAGACAAGTACAATCTGCCTTGAAATTAATTTTTACATGTCCAAAACCAACTATTGTATCTGAATACTAAAAACACATCTAATTTAAAATATACACAAACAGAAACATCAGCATATGTATTTTATGTATGTATAGACACATGCACACATGCAAACTTTTTGACAGGCTAAATATTCCTAAGAGGTATTAGCAAACCTACCTAGATTTAAATTAGGGGGAAAGAAAAAAAAAAAAAGGCAAAAAAAAAGTGGTTATCCAGTGGGTACAAACAGAAGAAATAAACTGCAGTGGCATGCAGCACTGCATACACAGCAGGTGAAAAAAAAAACCCCACAAAAACGACCAAAACCAAACAACCAAAACCCAAAAAACACAGCCCACAAATATTGTTCATTAATCATCTTCTCCAGTAGAGGCTGAACAAAAAAAGCAAATCCTCAAAACTGAATTAGACGTGGTCTGATTAAAACACAAAGCACATGGTGGAAGATAAAAGCTGTAAACAACATAATGCGGTCCTTGCGTGAAAGCATGTTTGCAATACAATTCTAGACAACATCCCTTTCCCTTTTTCTTTCTGAGCAGCCAAAGCAGCAGCATTAGTTTCTTATGAGCCTGCCACAAAACACGAGGGACAGGTTTTTTTCACGCTGATGAAAAAACCACTGAACGTTGATGAAACAGAAGATAGATTCCTGACAAGTAGCAATCTTTCAGACCTCAGTGTTTCTTAAAAGAAAACAAATGGGAACAGGTCAACTTTCTCCTCCACACCCCACCTTTTATTAACGCAGCTTGATTCACATTTAGTTGTGGCTTGGCACACTCAGTGTTATCATAGGCGACCGAACGGAAGGTGGGAAGTGGCATCCATCTCTCCCTAAGAACCACAGAGCACATTGTATTAGCTCTCTGTAGAGGTCAGCGGGGCACTGGATTTTGAGAAATTATCTACTGGGAAGTGTTCTGAGAGCGTCACGGACGAGGAGTGCTCCTCTAGGCCGGCCGCCACCTCCCTTTCCCTGGGAGGGCACCCACATCCACAGGAAACCTGGAGGTCCAGCACCACCAGCAGCACCAGTGCAGGCTTCCACCTGGGGTGAATGAAGATTGGACAGTGCAGCTTCTTCCACAGATTACACTGAAGAGGCATACAATATGACCCTCAAATTTAATTTTCAAGATTGAGCACATATTGGTTGAAAATAAGGCTCATACAAGACACAGGGCTGGATGAAATCCCTCATCAGTTTTTAACTTAGCCAGGCAATTTCTGTTTGTAACGAGAGTGTCAGAGTAGCAGCAAGGTCAAGCAAGTTATCACTAATGAAGCCTCATCATAGAGTGACTGGTCTGACTATCTCTTTATATACATACTTCTCAGCTGAAAAGTCTGTAGAGCAATGACTAATCAGAAAGAGGAAAAAAAAAAAAAAAGAAAAAAATTCAGAAAGCCCTGACAACTCTCTCCAGACAAGCCCCACCGTTCAGGTAACCACAGGTACTCTCTCAGGCACAGACAAGCTCATGTCCACCTCAAGATCAGCTAACAGATGGTATAAACTGAACAGACTGTTATCATAAAATGATGCTTTACAAAGGAATAACATATGGAAAACTAATAAAGTTAAGAGGATTCATTCTGAAAAGCAAAAGATAAACTTAATTTCTTGTACCTAAGATCTTTTCATTTTAAAATTAATTTTAACGTGAGACGTAAAGTACCTCTTCCTGGAAAAAAGATTTTTGGCAATATATTCAATATTCCTCATTTCAAATTCTTACTCAGGACTTTTAACAACCTTCCTTATCCAAGCTGTCAAAGCCCAAAAGCTTCCTTTGCAATGGCTATTCCTGTCCTACCACGTGACTCACGTTTTATTCTAATGTGCTGAACAGTTGTCTAATGGAGTGGCATTTGCTCCTTATGCCATTAATTACCTCTGCATTTTGACTGAAACAGGGCAAAATCCCATTCGTGGTTTTTTCTACTATGTCTATCGCTCCAGCACGCAGATACCACCTGCATTACTGAAAATCAACTTGACCGAGCACCAAAAAGCAAAACATCTCCTCCCTCCTCCTAATTGATTTATTCAACTCTGCAGGAGCGAGCATTTAATCAGGTGTCTTCCAGGAGGATGACACTAACTATTCTGCAATTCTTTTACTGGAAAAGCTTGTCAGCTAGAAATGAGACAGTGATATGTCCAAGAAACACTGGGACTTCAGTCATTCCTGAGCTCAATGTCCAAGGACTCCCCTACTTATCCTCCTCACACGGGGAGGTGTTCATGCTAGATCCTGCTCATATTTACCATAGGTATCACGCAGATAGGTAGAAAGGAAAACAAGACTTCAAGAGATGTGATTTCACCCTGCTATCTGTTTTCAGTTCAGGATTACTGCCTTAAATCAGATCTTTTCATGGACCGGTACTCAGCGCAAACTCTGGTGTAACAGACTGTCTTATTAGTCCCATTTTCAAAGCTAAGAGGAAGTCAGAAAGTTCTTGTATAAAAATTTCTTTTCCAATTCAAAGGTCATTTCAATACTGAAGAGCCATCTGTTGATGCTGTAATGAATTATTTTTTTTATCATTGCATATTTTAAAATTCATGTCATTATGGAGAAAATAAATACATGAAAAACAGTTGAAAATATAATTTTCAAATGCTGAGATAAACTTTCAAAAATAATTTTAGGAGCTGTTTTATAGAAAAATGTTAACTATTTTTAAATTGGATTGAAAACTGGGTTTATTTCAGTTTCTCAAAATTCAGAAATTTGACCATTTCTAAACTTGAGGGAGAAAGTTCAGCTTCCTGATGAGTTACTCTCAGATCGCAGTAGCACACTGTAAAAAGGACAGACATGGATTACTCCAGCAGAACCTTAAATAAATGCATATATGGAGGGATAGGAGGAAGCATACTACTTTTTAACCCAGAAAAAAAAGGGGGAAAAACCCCAACTTCTGTGACTACTTACAGCAATCTGGATATCTGATAGCAGTAACTGAAACCCACAGAGCACAAGATACAGCTCAGCACCCAGAGAAAGATGCTTTCAATATTGGGGGGGGGGGGGAGAACGGACGACACATGACTCCATACTTCCTATTATTCATCCAAGTAATTTCCCGTCCCAGTGGTGCTTCCCGTCAATTTTCAACACTATAGCTTGTCTTTGGACAAACCTCTGATTTCTGAAAACAATGGCATAATTTGGAAAGCAGTATAAAAGCTATGAAATGGAGAATTAAACTTTGTTTGTGTAGTAACAGTAGTCAATCTCCTCCCTCCATAATGCTTCCAGAGGCTCCTTGCTGGACTGTCATCGCCACATAAATGTCATTTGATTCTGATCTATTCTGGTACAACAGTAAATATACTTTCTTGGAAGTTATTCTAACCTTATCAGAATACAGTGGTCATGTACTTCTACACTAGGAGAATTTCTTAAAGCAAAGAAAAGGTCTAAAACTATTGTCAAAAAGCAGACTCTCTGGCCCAAATCTGAGGTTTTTTCCTTTGGTATTGAAAGAACAGCCCTTTTCTTATTTTGCAATATATCAGGCTATAATAAAGTTTCACATTATAGCTACAAGAAGAGCAAATAAACGTGTCAGTTTTTAACATAAGGGAGGCATAAAAAGATCAGCGCCAGAAAAAGTAAACATATTAAGGGGTTGTTTTTCTTTCTTCTTTTTTAAGATCTCCCACAGAGTGAATTATTCTAATAACCTGCGATATAAACCTCACCAGTTCCACATAATTCGCCTGTTAATACCTTTCTTATCCTCTTCACTTACAGATTTTCTCTCAAATCTATCTTATCAGATAGATTTGGAAATGGCAATTGAAAAACACTACAGAAAAGAGGGAAACAACGAAGTGTAATGCATATGCTTATTCTCATATGCTCGTACAACTACAGTTTGCTGTTCACCCAAGTTCTATTTCTAGGGCAAGTATTACTATTTTTGGAATTACCTCTGCTTGCTAAGACAGAAGAGGCTGAAGAGGCCCAGTCTTACTTTTAACATGCTCATGAAATTTCACCCAGAAGCAGCATTCAACCATAGCAGAGCCAAATTACTGAAGTTCTCATTACCTTCAAGCTGGTGCAGAGTCATGGTTGATATATGAGTCCGTCACTCTCAGCATTGATTTGCAGAGCTCTCTGAATGTCTCTCAGCAGTACAGTCCCCTTAAAGCTTTTTTCCCTTCTCTCTGCCATACATCATAACTCAAATTGTCAAGTTATATTTAAATTTCTTTGTTACATTAAAAATATTCATCAGGTAAATCATTATGTGTTAGTTATTCATCTTCTTTCCCTTTAAAAAAAAAAATCAAATCACAGTAACTAAAAGAAGACTAGAAAAACAGCTGCTGTATCAATATAAAGCTCTCATGACTGTCATAATGAGGAATGGTAAAAAAAATATTACAGGTATATTTTACTGAACTGTATTGGTAAAGGAAAAGCTTTCTTGTGTCCCATTGCAGACATTGTTCATGTAAGCAGTGTGGGGATCAAGGTCAACGAATCTTTCGCTAAACTCTTCATGCTCTATAGCTGTATCCTCTATGTAGACTTACACAGAGTAACTGCATCATCTGCAGGTAAAGCACACACAAAATATATAATCCTCCTATTTCTTTGAAGATCCAGCATCTTAAAAAACACTGCTTTATTGTATATATTCATAAACAAAATATAGTAAACCATAAAATCATTTTTCAGCAAAAGTACAGCATGTAAAAAGACATGAATAATTAATGACTTGGTAAAAGTTCCTCACTACAAGAAACTGCATCAGTTTAATTCTACATGAAACAAGTTGTTAAGAAGCATACTCTTCATGGGAGGTAAGGAAACTGCCCACTCAGCATGTTTACCAAACTCGTACACGCCTGCACTACATCTTCAGTAGGTAATCAAATACAAGTACATCTTGTCAAAGGCCAGATGTATTCAGTTGAAAAACTGCTCTACTCAAGAAGGAAGGCAAAGCTAGTGTTTTCATTTTCTTCTGTCTAAATAATACTGAAATAAACTTTAAAAAAAAAAATCAAAATAAACTATCAGTATAAATTTTTGCCAGCACCGATTACTATAGCTAGCATATGAAGGCACTCTAGCACAAAGACCCTAGGTAAACACACAAATTAAACTGTAGGGTCTCGACATGTATTACTGTTTGTTAGCATTCCCACACATGACTTTGCTTACAAGACTTTTTTTACAGTTTTTCCTTACAATTTTTGGTTACTGTCAAAGACGGAGGATGGGGAACAGAAAGAAAAATTTACCTACAATTTTTGCAACTCCATGAGAAGAACTGGCCCATGTAAGTATCTTATCTAAAGAATATTTACCACTAATTTTAGTATGACTAAGTCTAAATTTAATTTCTCTTTATAAGTGGAAGTACCTGCAGTTCAAATTCTCTCTAAAGCAAGTTCAGGATAGGACTGAAGTCTTGCTCAAATAAACTTCTACTTCATCAGGCCCACCTTAAATAGCTCCATGAATACTCCCCTCTATAAAGCACCATAAAGCTTTACATATTTTCCCTTACTTTCAAAACCTCACTTGGCTTTTGCCAGCCAATAACCATCTCAAATACTAGTTCCTCTATAGCAAGCATCAATTTTTTCCTGCCACTTCACAGTTGCTGATTAGTATGTTTTAGTTAAAGGAATCAGATGTAACAAGAATGAATTTGCAACACCTGGGTCACTATAATTCACTCAGAAATATCAGTGCAGTCAACGAGACTTTTACCAAGAGACATTTAGAATCAGATTTTGAAATCACTTTGTTTTCCATAACGTAGGATTCCTGATGAATAATTTTAAAAACAGGAAGAATGCTCTATTACATGAACCAAAGCAAACATATGAGATCAGTTAACTTACTGAAAGGTCACCCACAAATTAATTATAGCAGTAAGCACTGAAAAACAAATGCACTAAAAACAAATGCAACAGTAATTCTGAACCATCAAGATACAGCTATGCCTGAACTTATAATTATGATGCCTCTTTCATGCCCACTTTTTTACTTCTTATTTTCACAGACTTTGAGACTGCTGAATTCTGTGACCTGCTTTTCCACCTCACACAGGTGAGGCTTGCTTTCTCTGGATTAGTTTTACCAGGTTCAGCCCTTGAACCATCCTTCTCTCTTTGGTCAGTTGAGTGCCAATGCTGCGGCAAAGAAGATGCAACTACTTCGTTACGAAGGGCAAGAAAGGGAAAACACAAGTATCTGCACCTCAGTTTGACTTAAATAGTCATAGAGTCATGTATAGTTTGTCCCTACAGATGAGCTTTGTCACCAGAAGAGGCGAACACCTCCAGCCCAGTCTTGTCTGTCTTCCTGCTCCCCCTTTACTCTGTCTAGGATACCACAGTCCCATAAGAGGAGGATGAGAGATTTCCACTGGCTGACATTAGCACCACCCCACCCCACCCTCTGGGGAATTAGTTTTCCCTATCAGCAATGCTTCACAGCTAGATCAGTTTAGCATTAAGGGTGATTGCACCACCACACTTCTGCTCATTTCCTGGTTTAGGTACCTGCAGTCCAGTCGCATAAAATTCGCCAACACCTTCTCTCTCATCAGCCTGGCCCTACTAAAACTATGACTCAAAAATTCATAGAGTAATAAGAATTTAGATACAAAGATACTGCACAGCTAATTTAGGGTCAATCATGCAACCTCAACAGCCAGGTCAGTCAGATGCCTTTTTTTTTTTTTTTTTTTTTAAACACAGCACAAATCCAGTACAAGGCAACAGTCCAATACGTGTGGGGATCCTTAAGAGTCAAGATTACTGGCAGAATAAAGAGTAAGTATTTTTTCCATGACAGACTTCATCAATCTTTCAGCGCTTCATGATTTTACAGTCACCTATGAAAAAATCAGACTTAAAACCAAAGTCTTGAAGTGACACCACAATGGTGATTTGAGTACAGGCTCATCTGGAAACATACACTGATAATTAATCCCTTGTGAGCAAAAGTTGGTTTAGTCCTATAACAAGATAACTGAAAACTGTCAATTGCACTCTGATATAATTAAACAACATTAGATCAGTATCCAAAAATAATATTCATTTGGTAGCTGACTGGCACTTTTTATAATATCTGCCTTCACCTGAAACCTCTTGAGATCCTTTCATTATCGTGAATGCATTAGAAATCTAATTGAAAAATGTGCTTTTCAACAGAATTTGACTTCGTTGTTTGAGATTTAGAAATAAGATTGCTAGTGTAGACTATAATTTGCTGTCTCAGCTATATCAAAATCATTGATTGAATTTGCTAGAAACACAGAAATCAATACGGCACATACAGACTAGAAATATCAAAGTATACTTCTTATCCATAACAGGAAATAAAGCTAATTTGAGTAGCTCAAGAATTACTTTTTTTTTTAAATTTAAGTAGAAAGAATATTAATGGCAGGTGGAACACATGCTTTCAATTGTCTATCAAGGACTGATTTCAATAGTCTCATTTTCTCCTATAAATCTTGCTTTTTCTGGTGTTTTTGTATGACAGGCTGCATTGCATGCTTCAGAATATCCAAGTTTGGGAGAACACATTTTCTGAAGCACCAACGAGAAAAGGAATGAGAATATGGGAAGATAAATAATTAGAAATAAAATAATAAGATCTACAAAGAAGCTGGCATTGGTTCATTCTGGAGCCTCTTATGGAGAATGAAATGAAAATGCTAGAAGGCAAGGTGATAAAAAAGGAAGACTAACGCAACAGCCAGGGGGAAAAGATTCTTATTTTACCTCTTCCTCTCTTTAAGGAGACAAATGCAGATGAAAGAGGTTCGTGTCCAGAGGGATGAGGTGGTAAAGATCAGGCAGTTACTTCTGCTCTTTGAGCGAGTTTTGAATAGTTTGGAAACTGCACAAACCCTCCAGTTTCTCCTTTTTTAACCAAAAAAGATCACCCATCCTGATCACAAATACAGTTTTCCATAAGAAACCAGTAAAGAATTCAAATCTGGTGTCACAGTGGCATCTACTTTACTTTCAAATTTCCTTTTCCTGCTTCAGTTGTTTAATTGCAATATACCATTCAATGAACTCAGAAAGTTACAGAACCAACTTACGTTGCTGAGGACTCAGAACATTAGGTAACATAAAATTCAAGCTATTATATCATGCTAATTCTGTTTGATTTACAGAAATTGTATACTGCTTCTCAACTATATCACATTTTTCCTACATGCCTTCTCATAAAATGCATTTACATTGAATCATATATTAAAAAAAATAATAATTTAAATGTTACTAAGTGATGTTGATGGGTAGTAGTACTAAAATATAATCCTGCATTTTTATTTATGACTAAAACCATTTGATATAAAAATATTTGATACAATATGTGATCTGTGGTTAAATACATATTGCCTTCCTTCATAAACAAATATACCCAGAAGATTAAAGGAATGAACTTTGAAAGTATTTAATCAGGCAGTGTTTAACGAGATATACAAACCTTATCGGAGGAGAAGTATCTTTCTTTTTTTATCTTCGGGTGTACTTTTTTCATGGCCACATTTGTACCATTTTCAGATCTGGGGGTGGGGGTGTGTGAAATTGCTTATACTAAGGTAAAAATTCCCAAAGGTAAATAATCTTTTCTAGAAAAGCTAAGAAATGTCACTTTATCATTGTGTTCACACCAGTTATTTCAAATTGCCTTTTGTTTCCCCTGTTTGTGAGTGCTTGGAGAGGGAAGTATGTATACCATGTATACATACAGTATTTGGACAAAAACTCTGTCTCCTTTACAGGCAGTACTTTTACAGATGTAAAGGAGCCAGGATAAGGTTATGAAGCTATTACCTCATATGCTTTATAATAAAGCTGTTATATAGGATTTCCCTCAAAATTTAAATTAAACATAATACAAAAAAAAATATTAAACATTAGCATTCCTGTGTGGCAAGATCAACTAGGCAGAAATGTCATGGTTTAGACAAGGTGTAAATCCCTAACTGTAAGGAATAGACTTCCAACAGCTACAATATTATAATTTGGTTAGAATTTTTTTTAATGAAGTATCTTCATATTTCATTACAGAAGTTCGCAAGTTCACTTTATGTGACTATAAATAGCAAACCGTTTACTTCCTCACTTGCTACAAATTAGTGTTGAAACTGGTAATACAAGGTAGGAAATAGCTGGAATTGCCATTTCACAAAATATCTGAGATACCTGGGACTACACGTGATGTCTGCCTGTGCTCTATTCTGCATTGGCCTAAAGGAATGGTACCACTAAGGAGTAAGGCTAATTCGGTATTTTCCACTTTCAGGTATCAAGTTTCATCTCTACTTGAGATGTGCGTGAAAAAAACATTAGAAGACATGCGATCAGTGCAGTAGAACCCTGTCATAACTCAAAACTTGAAATACTTGGCCAAATCCCACGACAAATATAATCTGGCATGTATAGCCTTTTTGTCTTCCCCGCTCTTTTAGATTGTCTGTGACTTCTGACCACATTTTAAGCATCCACAATTCTTCACACCCTACCTCCTAAAACATAATTTCTTAGAGCATTTTTCACCAAAAAGGAGAAAAACAAATCTGACGGAGGAGGGCTTCCCCTGTGTAGTTTAGGAAATAAAAAGCAAAACTGTGTAATATGTCACCATAAAATGCACGAAACAATGAAACGCACATTCATAATACTCACTAAACTGGTCATGTGTTGTAGGGATCACATCAGCTTCGGATAGAATATCAGTACTGCAGCATTTGCAATCACTCATTTAGAAGGACAAATTGAATTGATCTGCATCCATATTGTATGGCAACACTTTAAAAGAAGCACTAAGTAGTAACAACCATAAAGGAATAAATTATTGACATATAAACAGTTCCCAGTAGAGGGTGAACATATTTGCTCTTTGAAATTCCCATGAGGTAGCTACAAACAATTGCAGCCCTCCCTCCCCAACAGAACAGTGCAGGTTTTATAACTTTATTGACCTGAAGAGCAGCATAACTGGTATGTTTGAAAGGAGTTGCGGTCAGGCACAGTTTTGCTATGCTGATATCATATAATCTTTTCCTCTGTCAGACTGTCTTATGGAAGAACAGAAGGTTGCAATCATTTCTTCAGGCTTGAAGCACATGAATCAGACCTACGTCTTTCACTGGTGCTCCTGACCTCCTGCATGAATACAGCCAGAAGGTGAACCAGATGCAGCTGCCTAAGGCTGCTGAGTCAAAACTGAAATACCACCAGAAAATTGTGGAAATCCATCAGAACAGTGGGAGAAGATTATTTTGGTGCTTGTGTTTGCCAGCTAGTCCATGGTTTCTTGTACAGTACTAACAAAATGTAATAAGAGTACAGAGCCTTGCTCTGAGGTAGAGCAATCAAGACGCAGTGCCATGGCTCCTACCAAGGCAAACTTAATAGGAGCAACGGTCAGGTGAAAATGATGCAGAGAGTATTGTCCCTGTGACTGAGCTGGTGTCAGACAGAAACTTTCCCCTACGTGGAGCACATACGTGATTGGTCTTTACAACAACTCTATAATGGGTAATAAAGAGAAACCCCAGAGAAAGCCTAAGCTTCAACCTAGCGATACATGTGCACGTGACTGTTCCGGGGAAGAACTAAACTCCATTTCTTCTCATACAGAATCACACCTAAGGGTTTCATTAATTCTTGAAACACTCCTATTCAAATGGATAGCCATAAAAGTTGTAAGCACTATTTTTTTGCCTCTTCTATTCCTACAAAGAATCTATAAGAAAAGACAGTTCCAGTTATGTTCATTGCTACATTTACCCGAGACTGTCACATCGGGAAGAGATTACTGTAACATAATTCAGCCAGACCACACGAGGCCAGCTAAAAGCTGAAGCCAGTGAAGAAAACAGCTGCTTGTTTAATTTTGCTATATCCTGGCAACACAGTAATACTTCTCTGTAGATTGGCCTCTAGCTATACACTGCTTTTCAGATGGCATTTACTGTTTAAAGCTCTACACAGGTTACCATTTGTTTACCAGCAAATATCCAGCTAACGCCACCGCTAATATCACTCCTCTAAAGTAAAAGCATTAATGATCAGGCGTCTTCCATGAGATATCCTCAACTCCAGAGCCCACTTCCCAGCAGAAGGCAGAGCCTGCCAACTTCACCAGCACCAATTCTGCATTTTTCTCCTTACATGGGAGGGAGTGGTGGACTCAGGGCTTATGGAAATTGGGTTAGCATCCTTGCATGACACTGTCGAGGTTTTCCTTGGGCCGCGATGTGAAGATGTAGTGTGTTTTTGAAAAAGTATCTGGAATGTTTGTCTGTTAGATTTTGAAAAGGAGTAAATCTCAAACATATATTCTTCACTGATGCTCCCTTCTTGCTTCTAAAAATATTTCCATTTCTATTAGGACAAAAAGCTACTTTTTTAAATTGCCTGCATAAAATGACTGTACAGACATGGATTTATGATAACAGAAATTTTTCAAAGACAATTTGGTTATCAGGAAAAACATCAGAAGATTACTTATCTCCAAATATGACCTCAGCACAAAAAAATCAGGATACTGTATTTTCTGAACTTGTTCTATCTCCCTCTGACAGTCTTGAGGATACCAAGAAATTGTGCAACTTCTTCATGTTTAATCCTTTCTATGATGCCAACATTTGCAAGTCTAGAATAAGCTTATATATAATTATTAAATATTCCTTTATTAAGCAGTTTTGTGACTTCCTAATATAAAAGACTTACATTTGCACAACTCCATGATTTGCTATCACAGTAAGCGGAAAAGGGGTTACTTAAATATTTTGGAGAGTCTTAGATCTTTTCATTTACTGGAAGTGAACATTTGACTTCATTCCAAATAAAACATTGTAGACAACATCTTCGTCTAGTTATGCAAGTAAATAGCAGCTAATCTTACCTGAAGAGTTAGAAAGAAATCATTTACGGGGAAAAAAATTACTAAAATTTTAATGTAACTTTAAAAACAATGTATAGATCAAGACCATTCATTGTATTTCTAGGACTATAATCCTCACAGAAATGTTAGTGTGCAGTTCTTCACTGTAAGACCCCATCATCTCTGTGCTCTGCCCCCAAGTGTACATAACATGATGTGAAAAAAACTGGACACACACACAAAATACCTCTGCTCTTCATCAATAGCCACCATTGGTCCTCTCACCAGTACCCAAAATGAAGTCTTTAAATCCTAGAGAACACTTTAGGAAGGAAAGTGTCCCAGCTACTTCTGCTATAGCACACATGATATTTTGGTCTTCCAAAAACAGCTCACAAACACTTCCGCAGCTTCATAAGAGAGCAACAAGAATGTTTGCATCTTGCCTGTAACACCACCTCTGACAGCGAGCACATCAAAAATCTGCCCAAGTTTCCTAGGATTGCTCATGACAAATCCATCATATCATAACCTGTTTTGCTGGTACTGTCTACTGAAACTCAGGAAGTTCAGTTATTTGTCTGTCTTAGAGGGAAAAGATAAAGTAATCCAAAATGT
Source organism: Grus americana (assembly GCF_028858705.1). Classification (NCBI taxonomy): domain Eukaryota; kingdom Metazoa; phylum Chordata; class Aves; order Gruiformes; family Gruidae; genus Grus; species Grus americana. Next base: position 36,635 of record NW_026561363.1, on the reverse strand, counting down.
TTTCAGGAGAATTTGGAATGTACGCTGAATATTAGGATAACTCTGACCAGCTATGGGAATAAAAACTTCTTTAACTCTGCAGTCTTCAATTTACCTTGAAATTCGCTGTCACTCTATCATTACCTCAGTTCCTCAAAAAGAGTTTTAATGCTCAGTCTAACCTATCTCCCATGGTAATCTACTGTCACTTCTGACTTGTCTAAAAAATAAAATTAGGAAAAAAGTCAGTACTTTGTCAGTACCAGGACCATGCATTTCAAAGGAAGAATAAAAGAAAGTGACCTCAAAAGATGGAGTACAAATTTAAAAACAGAAATGAAATTATTATTTTCTTTTTCCTCCTTAGTCTACATGGCTCTAGAAGTACAGTGAACAGAAAATGAATTTCTGCTGAATGGAGGCTTTAGAAGGATCAGGACTTCCATATACTTATTTAAAAAAAAATAAGTAATGAATTGTTGAAAAAGAGGAACATTCCTATTCTTTCTCAAGAAACTATTAAGTTAAAACTTTAGCTTCAGGGTAACATACAGCTTCTGACCTCTGTGTCTTTGTTATACAGAAACGTAACAATAACATTGTCAAACTCGAATAAAGACAGTAGCATGAAAGGTCTTCCAAGCATTACAAAAACATTCAACTGTAATAAGATACAGTGCTGTGGTAATCTGTTAGCTGGGGGGAGGAAATATTCTCTGCCATACTAGCGCTGAAAACAGAAGACAAGGTTTTCCACGTACTGCCTGGTTTAAATAATTCCTTTTGTTACAAAAGTCTTTTGCTTTCTTCAACTTTTTATTTACAAGAAACTAAGGAAATGGAAACCTTGACATAAATGAGAATATATCACCTTCTGTCTGTCTGTCACCACAGAAATAGAATAATAAAGGTTTTAGTCCTTACTCTATAAAAAAGTCCCTGTAAGATTGTCACTGTAAGCCCATAAGCAATTTCTGTTACAGTAAGAATATGTGGTTTTGGTAAACTGAGGATGTGATTTACTGGGTAACAACATGATGCAATAAATATTGGCTGTACTGAAATAAAAAGTTTGGTTCTACCCACTTTATCAGGCAACACAGGTCACTCCAAAGAGCTGACCACTCCCTAGTCTTTAGTTTGAGTTCACAGATGATGACCACTTTGTTAATTTTTCCAAGCACTGGCAAAAGTATCAAAAGTATTTCAGAGTCAAGAAACTATCCCTGTGAGACATCAAAAAAGCATGTATGTACAGTGAATATTCACTCATTTAAAATATGAATGCTGAGATATCTGTAAAATTCTACAAGGCTTTGAGCTGGTATGTGATTTTATTTTTCTTTTTTTCTTAATTCAGACGACAAAAAAAAATTAGCTTAATATCAATATTATCTTTCTCCACCAAACATATAAACTCATAAAAAACCCTGTATCTTTAGTTTAACAAGAATCTATTTTGCATAAGGTCAGTCAAGACTGATTTGATGAGATTTCATTTTTACCCATATCTTGTCCTTATTAAGAGTATTTTGTATTTGACAGTGACATTATCATCAAAACAAACTGGAAAATAACTGATGCATGCTGAACATTTTCTTTTTAAATACTAATTGAACATCATCTTTTGCCCAGTTTTCAAAAAATACACCACTCAAAGACCTGGCAAGCAGCATTAATATTCCTGACACTGTTTTGCCCTGTTAAATCTAAGTTGTCAGGTTATGGTGATAAAAATATAGTGGGGCATTAAAAAAACCAACCAAACAAACCAAAAACCCAACATGTATTAGCTTTATAAGATCACATACAATAAAAAAAAAAAATCTGACTCTTTGTATGTAATATTCCTTTATTTATAAATATAAGAATAACTGCTAATATTTTAGCCAACAGCTCTGTATTTTCACCCAGAAACCAGGTTACTATATAGCAGGCATGTACACGATTCCAGCAAAACAACAGAATTTATTTTTTCACTTTCCCACATAAAAATCATTTCCACCTGTTGACGATAAAATCCACATGTTATTAATCAGCTGCCCCTTCGCTAACAACCAAATACTTTGTTTCTGGGGGAAAAAGCGTACAACTGCAGTTCCTAATGCAAATTATGACAGCTATCCACCAAAATCAGCAAAGCTATCTGAATTTATATCAGTTACAGATTTTTCACATGGTATGGAGGGAGCATATTAGTGTACAACAATGACCAGCGCATGTTATAAGGGTAAAAATTTAGTGATCGCTATAATTCCATTCCCTCCATTAAATATCCATCCTGTATCATAATGTGACCTATTTCAAAGATTTTTAAAGCATCTGAAATGCATAAAATTTAATTTCACTCTGTCAGAGAATTTTAATACTTATTCTTATGAACATGATTTCCAGTACAAGTAGGTATATCAGAATTCTCACCTTAAGTTAATTTTCCCCCTAAATTCGGTGCCAGAGGTTAACCATTGGAGTGCTGTTCACCTTTTTCCAGCACAATAATAAAATGCAACTTCAGGAATCTTATACAGAAACAATCTTTTAAAATAAAAAGATTTGTGAATAACCCTGACATTGAGAATAAGGCAAACTATTGTCTACTTTACTTGTACGCATTTTTGTAACAAGACTTAGGACTCAATTCTGATTTCAAATCAAGATAAAATCAAGACAAAGGTCGATGTGCAGCACAGTATCACATTTCTGACTGGCCTACACCAGATTCTTTGTGAAAAGGTGTAGTAACAGCACAGATATGGAGGGGTCTTTCCACTGATATAGCCATCCCAGCACCCACCAACCTCTGCCTTAGGAATTTCTTGAGTCAAAGGCTGTATTCATCTTAAAAATGACAGTGACTTTTTCAAATCAGATCAGCAGTCACACCAGTCTAAGATATGAAAAATCTGATGTTATCTTCTTCCTTCAGGCCTTACCTTTCAACCTCCCAACTGCTTACATGCAACTAACAGTACAACCACAACACAGCATTAGAAATGCAGGATAAAATGGCTCCCCAGCTCCACTCAACTTACAGAAGACTGATGAAGAAGAGATATCAGATCAGGCCAGCCAGATGGTACCTCTGATGAGGGAAAATACTCCACAGTGCAAGGTAACAGCTGTCAGGGCACACGTGCCAGCCTGTAACTTGTCTGTAGCTACCCAGCATCTTGGATCCCATGCATATGGACCAAAAATAAACAAATGAAAAATCAGCAAATGAAAACCTTTACTTATCCTCTTATACTCCCCTCTCTTTCCCTTTTCTTGTCTATTTTTTCCACTGCAGGGAAGGTGAAGATCAGAGTTCAGACACGCGAATGAGTTGCCATACTTCAGCACAGCTCAACCACACGGCAGCATGTAATTCCTCCCCACTCCAAAGGTCAGGTGAAACACAGCTGCCTAATAGTCTTCAGAGAGTGCTCCTGGTTAGCCACAGAGCATGGCTGCCACCTGGCCCACACCTGGAAACTTGCTCAGGTGCCTGTGCCCTTACCCTGAACTCGCAGCTGGACAGCAGAGCTACCCTTCACCCAACAGGAGCTGCTCAGCAGCCTCGGACACCTTCAAAACAGCCCATGTCTCTACCTGTGCAGACTCAAAGTCCATCAAGGCTTTTAGCCTGTCTCCAAAAGTGGCCAGCAGCAGGAGTCATGGGAAGAATACATGAACAAGACAAGTGCTACTTGGGTGAAACTTTGTTTATATGCTCTCCAAGGATTCACTGGTTTGCTTCTCAAGGATATTGCAAGCCAGAGGTGGTATCTTCATATTATCAATGTTTTTTTTTTCTTCCATAGTTTTAACCAATGTAAATTACCACAGATCTAACAATACCACTGTTATAGGAACACAGAAACAAGAGATTCAGTTTTTATTAGATTTATTCTGTATCATGCAATCCAAAATATTTGTGAGTAAAAATAATTAAAAATATTCTATAGCATTTCAGAATCTTATAAATCTCTTGTTTGGTATAGTAAGCAAGCCAGGGAAGATTTCCACATTCAAAACACTGAACTAAGTGCAGAATTTTACTCTTTTTAAAGGACTTTCAGCTTTGGATCTTATCACAATGGTTTTAACATTTACTGGAAATGCTAGATAAAGTGTAGTTGTGACTAGAACTCCAGCCCTTTTCTCATTGATATGATATCACTTTACCTGAAGATAATTGGAAAATAGGAAAAGGCCACCTACCCCTTAGTTCTGCCTTTCTTGCTCCTTTTCCCCAAGTGTGTCAAATGGTTTCTTGGTTTTCTACTCCGACCTTAAGAACAGTTAGCAATTTCATAATTGAAGTAGAAAAAAGGTTTGGAGTCAAACATACAAGAGTTTATTTCTTCAAGTTCAAGGCTCAGGAAACACCAATCTTTTAAAAAAAGAAAATCTTTGCATTAATGTGATTAGATCACAATATACTGACCGATTTCAGCTTAATTTATATGATATTAACAGGCCATTAGAGACAGCAGAGCTTTGATGTGAACTAGTCTTACCCCTTTCAAATTGTTTAGTAACAGCACAGGAACCAATAGGGCCTCCCTTAACAAAGCAGTTTCTGGAGGCAGCATTTAAACACCGGTCATGTTATTCCAAACAATCCAAACTGGCCTGCAAGAAGTTGATGTTGTCCCTTTTTATAAAAGACGGATGAGCTTGAAAACTCATCTATCAAAATGGTTTGTGTTCAATGAAAAAAGGAAAAGTCGCTATCAAAACTAACATCCCTTTAAAGAAAGCCAAAAAGCCCACCAGATTTTAAGTCATGCACAGTAATCTACTGCATCCGGATTTCCAAGGGCAATCGCAACCGTATAATTACCCAGTAGTCACAACTAGTTTTCCCGACAAAGCCTTGCCTACACAGAAATACCAATTATACTAATTTTGTATTGAGATTATTCTTCACTGTGTTTTCTAACGCTAAACCAAACAAAATTGAGAGAAATACTGAATGCCAAAAAGGATCAAAACATGAGCAATTCAATCGTAGATCATGTCACACATGATCACCATTTCCTGTTTTCTAGCTCAGCTTCCACTGAAAGTCAATGATACATTTTAAATGATAAAAGAGACCCATTAAGTCTTATGTCACTTCTGTGACAACATACTTTTTAAAGGGCAGAAATAACTCCATTGCAGCCATAAAATTCATGAGGGATTTTGCTGAAAAATTCTGCATCGTGTCCTGTCTGGACTTAGCAGCTAAACATTGTCTTCCCAAAAGCAGTTATTTGATACAAAACCATGGTAAAGATAAATTGATAATTTTTTATATCTTGCTTTATCTCAATGTACTGGTTTCTTGACACACACAGGGTAGCATTTACCCAAAGAGTAGAAAGCAGTTACAAATAATGCTAATATTATTTATATGATGGATTTTCTACTAGTCCAGTAACACTGCAAGAAGTGAAAATAAACGCTGTAGTGACATGTCTACTTTATTTTATTTTGAACTATATAAAAAGTCCCCTTTTTTAACCTTGCTCAAATAACCTTTGGATTGTGTCTTCTGCTCTTTTCAGTCCTTCCTGCCTATAGATCTGTTCTGCTTGCGATGATGCTTTCCAGCAGCCAGCAATTCCCACAGGACACATTTCTGTAATGTGGTATTACCAGGCTGCTTTCAGCCAGAACCAAGAGAAAGTCATTCAGGTCCAGGGAGAGCACCAGATCTTTTCAATACGAGCAGCGATACTAAAGCTGTTTATGAAGTTTCAAGCATCACGACGGCCCTCTTTCTGTTCTGTGAAGAAGATGGCGTGTGTCAGGTGAAACACACATCTGTTTAAAGGCCTTTGGAATTCTTCTGTAATAAACCCACCACTCAAAGAATATCAGTATCGTCATCCTAGCCTTGACTCTATATGTGTATAAGACAGAACCGCTGGAAAATTACAAAAATTACTTTAAAAAGCTTAATTATTTATTTCACTGCCATTGACCTATTAAAATTTCAACTCTCTATTTGCCAGGGAATAAGTAAAAACCAAATACTTTTTCTATTTAATTCCAACAGTCTTTTCAGCTTAGGCAGTGCCAGATCCTTATATTCAAAAAGTTCCAGAAATCCCAAAAAGCACTCATTTATTAAAAGAATTTGAGTATTTTGATGTGATCCAAAAGCTATTTAGCTTAGACAGGTAGGCTGTTGGTAATAACTGTTGAGACTTAAAAAACAAGATATCAGGCAAGAAGTTCATCTCACATCAGAAGACATAAAAGGTAATTGTTTCTTTTAACTTACTAACTACTGGAAACACATCTGAAATATTTTTTCATGGGTAAAGTCCATTAACACAAATAACTGCATAACCAAATTCTGTTACAGGGTGTCTTTTACACCACATGATAGTTATACGTGGCTGAACCACAGCTCAACTTTTTTTTATGCTTTTCCCAACTATTCAGTCACAGAACCACAAAGCACTCAAAAAATGAAATGCATAAGAGTTAATTTGGGCAAAGTTTCAAGCTCAGAATGAAGCAGTAAATGAGCACATTTTCTTCTGCTGCTTTTTCTTTCTCAAAAGAAGCTATCAATGCTAGCTTCCTTGGCAACAAGAAACAAACACATAACATCACTGATTCAAACAGCTAATCAAGGACAGATGTCTCAAGAGAGTATCAGAGCAGCCTTCTGCATTTCCAAGCACATCTTACTTTTCTACAAATAAAAATATACCCATAACTAGGAAATCCAGTGGCATTCTGAAAGTAAAGTCGTAATTGGTTTTCCAGTGCAACTTTCTATATTTTAATTACAAGTTCCCTCTCATATTTGAAAAAAAAGAAAAAAAAAAAAGAAAAAAGAGCAGAAGCATTTGTCACAGCCACATGGAAGCATCAGAAAGCAAGAGTGTTTTCATGGGAGATACTTTTAAAAGTAGTTTTCATCCTAACTTCCGAAGTACACTAGCACTTCTGTAAGATGCTGAGTGCCTTAACTTGCAACAAACATGTCAATAATATTTTTAAAATGATTTCAGATTGTGCTGGCATAAGATCTAGCTTCATGACAGTTATAAAGGTCTCCTCTTAGAGATTCAAAGTTCACAGGTTCACACGTACTCTTCCGTATAACCGACGTGTACAGAAGTCTTGTGTGATCTATAAGATTCCGGTTTCATTTTACCTAGAAAATGCATCCTACATCATTAAGGCTAAAGGTGAAAACCCCAAGCAATTTCACTTACCTTTCTTTTGTATAACACCACATTCCAGTTACACATGTAAAGCAGTGATTATTGAAAGCTTTTTATAGCATAAGACTACAGTCTAAGATTAATTAGTAACACTATAACAACAGCAGTGCTAATTAATTCATCCTAACCTATAGCAAAACAGTATGAACACTGCTAGTGTTAACAATTATTCCACGGTGTACGTCTCATGCTGAATATACTCACATTGTGCTAAATGTAATTCAAATATAATATCTCCCAGACCACAGAAGAGCTAAGGTAGATATGGGGAGATAGACTGACTTACCAAGACAGAATAACATGGGAGAGGAGGCAGGCAGCTTCTGACAACAAATCGGGGTTGGAAAAACTCCAGTTTAGTTTCCCATTTGTTCCTAAGCAGCAATGAGTACATTCAGATCTTGCCCCCGATCCCATGAAATCAATGATGGGACTCCTGATGACTGAATCTCAAGTTACTGGAATCTCAACACACAAGGTTCAACATAAGGCCACATGGTGGGAACAGATACCCAAGTCAAACAGCACATACGTGCCTGGGCACACAGTCCCGGGACAGGCTTGTGCCTTGGCACATGGGACCACAGAGCAGGGCAAGGTCCCAGGAGCCGGGATGCAGCTGGAAGTTGTGCCTCCCACAGGACAGCCCTCCAGCAGCACCCCCTCCAGGACCCCACACAGGAGGCATCAGTGAACTCCCTAACAATATCTGTATCTAGGACAAAGGGTATGAGAAGATGAATATTCCACTGTAAATGCAGTAAATGAATGCACCTCAGTGGTGAAGCATGGAGCAGATGGCAGAACAGCATGTCCTGGCACATGAGACTTGAGGGTCTACCGCAGGGGCATCAGATTCTGAAGCCTATTTTGGGGGGTTTGGAGACCTCCTAAAGATGCACATAGTGCATTACTGTTAGCAGCAGCCCCTGTTGCTTGCCTTTTGTCAAGAAAAGGCTACGCTCAGTCCTGGGGAGGAAAAAGCCTGTACAGGTATAATCCAGTCTGCCAAGCCCAATCTTCCTAGAGTAAAATTTTTGAATGCATAGGCAAAAGGAGAACTTGCAGAAATCACCCCTACCTCTCAAAATTCAGAGAAAGTCAGTCAGCTGGAATTACAAGCCAATCTGCAATCTTGGCCAGAATGGTAGATAAACATCACTTTTTAAACTTATCTCTGAGCTTTAACAATCTTTCAGGCATTTTGGAAACAAAAATATATTGGTTCTCTTTCCACTGAGACTTAGTTATAAAATCAGTGTTACTGGGAGAAGAGCAAAGTTGACTATTTAAACAAAGCTAGTTACAGTTTTTAAAAAGACCAAAGGAACTTTGTAGGATCTCATAGTCAGATCTTTTACTGTCTCTTTTTCTGTGAACTCAGCTTTACTTGGAACAATAAATCAAAGCCATTGTGCTTCATTATTCTCAATTCCACTATTTATCATTACATGAATTTAATCAATGTCATTTGCTTGCATGAGCTAGAACAGCCACCTGCCCGCCCTCTTGAACGTCCTCCAAATGCTTTGTGCAATTTTGATTCTAAAGAGTGGCAAAAGTATTCACATACTCAGGGCTTCTCATTTACTGAGCGATGAGTACTTTTGTTAGCATTGTAATGACAGGTTAAGGTGGATGGACAAAGTTTTAGTGGTATAAAAGAGTTTTTCCTTTTTCCGCAGTAAAGAACCAAGGTAATTAGCATCTCCCCACTGGAGTAGCGGGAAAGGCACGACAAATACCCAATGAAAAGATTAGACACCAGGCGAAAACTTGCCAAATTGCAGCTACACACCTTATTTCATATTACTACATGAAAATAAATCATTAAATGAGATCCAAGGAGATTCCTAATCACTAGCAATACTAATTACAGAACTGTCATCAGACAATTGAGCACTCCCCACCTAATCCTAGGTGAACTAAATATCAGTTGCCACAGAAAGAGAGAATGTGACACACTCCTACCTTTCCACTTTGGAAAGCTGACTGTGAGAGTTGTGGAGTTAAACAGTTCAGAGGAGGGCACTAAATAAATACAAATTACTGTTATTATACGCTTGCTTGATCCAACAAGCTTGGTGCAACAAGCTTCATCTTATTTCTGCCTATGCTCCATCTCTCCCCTCCACCCCAGTAATGCAAAAATGTAGTCCAGGGAAATCCCACTCTGACTGCACACTGACAATAAAACTCCAATCAAAGGTGTATCAGCAAGACAGAGTGATTAAAAGCATATTGTGACATATTCACAACTTCCCACTTCCCCTTTTATATACAGATTAACACTAGTAAAATAACTAATACAAAATGTGATGAACTACACAAATGAGTAGGAAACCCACCAGCCCATTCTTCCCTCATCAGCTCCATTTCTCACACTCAGGCACATTCACTTAAGTTTCTACAAATATCTGTATTCTCATCCCAAACAATCAAGAGATGCTCTGACAGCAAACAATGGTGCTCAAATGTTGTCTCAAAGTTAACTGGAAAACCTCATGTTCTCCCCTAATAACTGGGCTTGTTTTTCTTTTTCTGTGCCTTTCTCATGAGACCACACATTTCCCTCATCCCTCTCATCTAGAAATGGAGTGACCAGAAAATTGAATTTGTAGATTTAATTTCTTGTGAATCTACAACATTTAGATAGTAGTAAAAAGAGTTACTAGAAATCATACAACTGCGGACCTACGAAACTGGGTTAGTTAGTTTGTTTTTATCATGGGCAGGTTTGCCAGCATAATTTACATTAATTTTGTTGTTTGCAGTGCAATTACTTGATTAGCAGATGATAGACTTTCACAGAAAAATACCTGGCAGCAACATGCTTGGAAAGCAGATGTGCGTATGCTCACTCTTCTCCCAAACAGTAGGCTGCCTCGTGGTCAAAAATCCCTGGCTGAAAACATACTGTTCACAGCTCTGGACACTCCCAACTCTTGCGATTCACCCTCCCAGCAGAGCCATACTAATGGATCCCAGCTTCTTCCAGAAGACACAAGCTACCAGACACAACTCTATTTGGTTAGCAGAGTTTCTCTGTATTTACACAATTTGTGTGGTTATGGAGATATGTTATCTCTCTGATCTCATACCCACATACAGATTTGCTTCAGTCTTTCTGACACAAGAACATGCACTATGATTCATTATCTACTGATATCATCTGCAGCAGCAGAGGCCATTGTGGACATCAGGAAATCTACCTAAATTCAGCTCCTTCCAAGAAGATGCAGGTATTGCAAATAAGAACCATTAATGTTGTCCAAGATCCTGCTGTTACAGAGTACTTTTTGTTTCCAGGTTCTTATATTCTCTAATTTTGTGCTACAACAAGATATTACAAGGACAGTTAAATAAATAAAAGATAGGAAGCATATCTATTAACATCTTCATTAAGTCAAGAAGCCTTTTAGAGAACTGTGTAAAGTTGGAGTTAACCAGGAAAAAAAGCTTTTCAAAAATCACAGTTAACACAATTACCTTAAACTGCGTCTGTTTTTTATACCTTGTGGTTCATGCATGCTGAAGATGATGGTACAAATCTTCCTGTAATTCTCAACAGCCGCTGCTACTTCATCTGAGGTATAATCTTTCTACGGGAGATGGTTAAATACACGTATTCCTGTTTTAACTAACAGGTATAAGGATATTAAGAGAACAAGTTGAATTCTTCTCTGTCATTCCTGCCATCAGTGAGGAGTTGCTCCCATGGAGTCAGCCTAGTTACATCGTCCAGGTAATGGTACAAATTTTGGTCCTGAGTATCATTGCTGACAAAGTGATAGAATGGGGGTAAACAGGGGATGTGCTGCGCGCACTAAGCTTTACCACTGGAGCTTGTTTTCGGAATTGTGGCTTTTCAGTCAAATGAACTGGAACTTACATCAAAAATTACTAGCCGATTGTCTAAAATGTCTAAAAAGTTAGTTTAGTGGAAAAAAAATGCTATGAAATGAGAAACATAATGATCTTGTATAACTAAGACAGCAAATGCTGTTAGACTTATATCTGTCATTGGTACAAATCCACTACAAAAATTCCAACACTATCATTATATTCTCAAGACAAGCTGCTTCTTCAGCCAATATATAACTTTTTAATAAAACAACCGACATACTTCACTTTTTAAGACACAAGAAAATACAGTCAACACATGCAGCATTAATTACAAAATCTAGGGAAGTGAAATCTCTCATTTAGAGAGACACTCATTTCAGATTCATGCCATTTAAAATATCACTAGGATGATGGATATTGTCTCACGTTAAAAAAGCCAAACATAAAAACATAAAAAAATTGGAAGTTTAAAAGCAAAATAGGTGATTCTATGCTGTTAGAAGAGTTTCTCACTATCAGTCAGTTTATGGAATTTTACCTCTTATTCTGTAAAGTATGAAAGCAAACATGACTCTTCAAAAGATTAGACAGCACAAATGCACACAGTGCAAGTTGCTGTTTTAAATACAGATTTTTTAATTTGAATACAACCTTATTCAGTAAGGCTGAAATGACTACAGAATGAGAAACATGTCAGCATTACTTAGTCTATATAATTTCTGCATAGCAGAGGAAATTGATATTACAGACAGCAAACAATTTGTGCACTTCCCTCCCTTCTTTACTGTCTTCCCAGGCTAAAGGCCCAAATAGGTGAAGTATTTTTCACCCACAACACTGAATGAACATTGACAAACCAGTAGGCTGACGCTTCACCATTTCTACCTATACTAGTAGCAACACATAACCACATCCCGTGTGTTTACATGATTAGTGTAGACAGCTCTGACTTCAGTGATCTTGTGATCCATAGAAATGAGGGGGTGTCTGGTCCAGTTGCCTCTGAAAGGTGAGTGAAACCTTGGCCTTGATGGTAATGGAAGAAGAAAGAAGATGAATTTTATACTTGTGAGTACAGGCAAAGCACAAGGTTCGTTGACAGATTGAAAAACGTTCTTGTGGAAGGGGAAATGGAAGGGAGCTTTAAACCTGCAGTTTTTCTATTTTAAACTAGAAAAATACCCCCAAATTTCCAAAAGCAATTATAAAAGCTTTAGTAACCACCCACAATTACTTTAAATTCAGAAGGTAGGTATGTTCAAATCCATCATCTGCAGTATCTATGACATAAGGGACACATCTGAGTGCACATATTTAAAATTTCAAAAAGCTCACAACTGGCACAGGAAGTTTCAAAGGATCTGTAAGAAGAAATACAATTAATTGATGGTTATAGGTTTGAAAAATTTAGTCAATATTTACACAATCAAGAGGAAAGGGGTGGGTATAGAGGAAAAAAACTTAAATCACTAATTCAAATCAGATGAGCTTCTAAAGGAAATATTCCTGGATCTGACTCTGCCAGTCAATCAACATCTAATGACCTGAGGACAGCACGAGAACTTCCAGGGCAGGTGTGTAGGGAGATGCAAGCAAGAAAGCTATAACAAATCATCATGCCTATCGATTGCAGAGTTCTTGCACCTTGCCCCCCCAGTACCTGCTGCCAGCCACTATTACAGAATAGCTATACCTACTGCTGTGCCAAGCAACTGTCTAAATTTGACTTTGTCAGCTTCACGTTGCTATGGTACAAGCCAAGTGATCTCAAGCCAGCTCACAGAGTATCAGTGCTACAACCACTTTGTGACGGCTGCTCACCCATACTAAAATACAGGATAGTGGATCAATTAGACTGTGATCCTGACCCACTATGACTATTTCTTTCACCATCTTATTTCCACAACAAACTTAGGAGTAGTTTTAATGAAACAGGACACCCCAAAAAAATTTTAACATCACAACTACTGTGTTAGTAAAACAAAAGTACATATTCTGAGGAATAGCAAGAGAACACACTTTTAAGGACTAAGTTTCATGTAGGTAGGTATCATTTAATTGACACCCACTGAAATGCCTACATGTGACAGAAGTTGTCTCACCTTCTGTTGATACTTAGACTGTAACAGCTATTTAGCTCTATAGGATACCTTGGACAAAGTTACCCTTATTTTCAGAGAGGCTCTGAAGCAGCTGAGATAACAGCAAGTCAACAGTAACACCAAAAATACATGGTTCCCCATCCTATATTCAAAGAGCATGGTATTTTTCAACAGACTATCAATCTACTCCAACGCCATTCTGGAAGGAAAACAATTTTTAGCCTTTTCATCTATTAAACATGTTAAACAAGTCTCAGAGCTGATTAATAATCCTGCCACACAGAATTCTAGCTCTGCTCACAGCCAAAACAAACAAGCAAAAATGCTTTAAGCAACCCCACTGCAGGTCATCCTAAAGACAAGGATAGAACAGTTTGCTGCCAACAGCATTACAAGCAGTTATCAGGCTTATCCTCCCTAATTAGAGGCTTTTAAAATTGCTGATAGAGGATGTAAGTGTTTTTCATTTATTACGCAGATCTTTACTAAACATCTCCATGACCTTGTTTCATGCTGGCTTTTCCTAAACATAGAAGGTGCCTCACCCCGCATATTTTTGTGCATGTACTCCAATTGCCACAACCACTAAAGCTTTTTATCACGATGTTTCCCGTTCACTTCCATAAGGGTGCCAGAAAGGAGACTGATGTATATCACGTGTCAGAGACCATTAGCGTTTTAAGCACTATGTTTTGTGGATTTGCTCTGAGCAGCATTAGGCAAAGTAATGGTAATTAAGTCCCTGGCCACCTGGATCCTTTTCAGTCCTGCACAGTACTATCATAGCTCTAGACCCAAACCAGAGGGAGGGAAAAAATTATTAAAAAAAAAAAAAAGTGAGAATTGCAAAATAGCATACACTACCCTGCCATTTTTTCCTCCACACTCTTTTCTGTCTTATTACTGAGCAAGAAGTATACATACATTCCTCCCTGCCCCACCTTGGGCCCACTCAAGGCAGTAACTTTTGTAAAAGCTTATGATTTTCAAATCAGGGCTGAATTAGCCTCCTAAAAAAAAAATAAATAAAATAAAAAAATCTTTCTTGTTCTACCTCTCCTCCCTCCAAGAACAAAGCTTTCTTTCCTACCACACACAACCAAATTATTACAAATTCTACCCAACTATTCCTCATTTTAGAACTCTTCTACACCGTTTTCTACATCTGGTGTTTGTTATACTATAGGCAGTTTGTAAAACAGATGGTGCACACAACGACTAAATGAGGGGACCCGAATTATACCATAAGCTTAGTCTGAAGAATTGTAGTGTTACGGTCTTACTTTCACTGCACCAAGCATTTTTAGCAAAAGCTTATATTTTAAATATAACCACGTTGCTCTAATCTAAAATCTGATAGGATGGTTAAAGCCTTGTTTCATGGTCTAGTAAAATATGTTATTGGCTTGAAGGTAACTATTGTGACTAAAAATTAAGATAATTGCTATGGAAAATTATCTCCCCAAATTATAATTCAATGGGGAAATAGCAGGAAATAACTAAATCTGGAAAATCACATTAGACAAAAATCACTTCCTTTAAAGATACAACTTTCATTTGGTGAAGCAGAGAGAGAGGAGCCTTCTCAGACTGTTTATCACCCTCATTCTAGAGTACTGCTGCAATATTTCTTCCCATTTTATTAAGGCTTTTACTATTTTTTCTTTAATCTCTATTTACACTATTGCTTCCAAAACCGATGCACGGTGTTTGCCACTTGCTCTGTGATCCTGACTTTAAGAAAGAACACCTAGTTAACCAAACATAGTGAGAAACTTAGCAGCAGTATAGAACTATTTCTGCAAAATTAAAAAGAGAGAACCTAAGACTCTTATTCACAACTGTTGCTATTCCAATCGGTTTTACACTTACTCTTGGCTACATTGTAGAAACAAGCAGCAGAGTGTGACTGCTACACTGTGCAGCAGGAGAGATGTGATTTAGTTCTGATTGCCCTATAGACCTCTTATGAAAAGCCAGCTATTCGATGGTTCTCTAATAGCCTTAATTTTCTTGCTTAGAAATAATATTAGTCTGCTACTCAAGAAAACTATAAGGAATCATTGCTAAATCCGCTTCAAGTCCTTCTTAAGCCTTATCGGAAGCACTATGCAAGTGAAAAGCATTCTTACCATTTAATAAACATGCTGAAATCATAGGCAGAGACAAATGAAAAACAAGACGGCCAACTTCAGATTTTCTACTTACTCCTACTCTTTCAAGAGTAGCAGAATTGATGGGAGAACGAGGGATACCTCCTGACTTTTTTCCCCCTCCCTTCCTCAAAAGAATAGACTTTAAAATGGCAATAGTCAGAGAAAAAGGTTCTGATACAGTTTGATGAGCAGGAACATATCCCTCCAACTCTAAAATAAAAGAGTCAAGAAGACTGACATAAACACAATTTTGTGTTGAGCACCTAGGCTTAACCACTGTTGTTTCAGGTATAATGATTTCTGGAAATCACAAGACTTTGGAAATTATAAGAAAAAAGAATATCAAAATGAAAAGGTTTTTGCAAAATAGGTTCCTGGCCCATGACTAAAAATAAATCTGTCAGTACTAGGCTGGTCATCAATTTACCATAAACACACAAGTTTGCATGAGACAAGGTAGCAACATACATTAGGTTTGAATTACACAAAGAGTATTGATGGATAAATACGCACTTGCTTTTGTCATCTCCAGAAAAAACTTCACGGCCTCCTAATCATAGAGAAACTGAACAAGTGTATCCAGAGTTAATTAGATTAGCAAATCTGCCATCAGACAACAATTTTCACCTGTATGCCTTTAACAGCTCTTAACTTGATCATAACTTTACTCTTAACTTTATCCCAATATTTCTTTTGACTTTCTTGATACAAATCACTTTCGTTTCCCTGCTAACATGGATTACTACATTAACTAGTGAATCCTAAGTAAGAGTAACCTATTGAAAGTGCTGCTAAAGAATATCTTGACCAGGCAGATGTATCTTGTCTTCAAAGGTCTTCTCAGAAAATATATGCTACCTGATGCCTAAGATCTGACGGAGCAATGTGAAGATCAAAGATACTCTTTCCAGTCATATCATTAAGTGAGACAATTTCCTTCAAACTTGCACTTAAAAAGATACCCAAATAGATTACCATAATTTAGTATTCAGACTTTACAAAGGCCAATTGACACTGCTTAAATCCCAGTTCTCTTCTGCCTGTGCAGATTCATACCAAAACCCCTTTAACAAGGTTTTTTAATTGGTACTAATACCCTTTATGTCGAAAAGAAACTCTTTCAAAGCATTGAGTGGAGTAAAAAGTAAGTACTGAAAAGTTAGAAGAACAAGTACAATACATTTAAACTTTGATAGGAGGAATAAACAAAGGATTTTAAAGAGACCAGGGCACTTTGTCTCTTGAGGGATGTACCTCTGCACTTTACAGTAGCCTCCTTACTTCCTAAGTTAAAAATAAAATCAATTATACCAACAGCCTAAACGCACAACCAGTCTTTCGGTTAAAGCTGTCTTTGAGTACAGACAGTCTGCTAGCATACAGCATCAAACTTGTATCTCTTCTTCACTTTGACTTCAACTTCACAAACCTCACAAAAAAAAAAAAACTTAGAAAAAAATTAATCTTACATATAAAAGATGCACATTTGTTTCCTATGTATATGGATACTGACTGACTTTTTCACCTTATCCTAGACTTACAGCTCTGCGCTCACCTAGGCCTGTTTTTACTCTGTCATTGATCTGTGTCAATTCTAAACTGACCTGAAAAGGAAAGAGCAGGACAACACCTGAGAAGAGGGTGGTGGGCAGCACACCACCTGCATAAAGAGGCATATTCAGCTCACACTTATACAGGTGTCTGACCTCTCTAGTGAACTGAAGGAAAGCAGCATATCTACTTTCAAAGCAGAATCTGCTCATAAGAAAAGGTGGCAAGATTGTAACTATAGGAAAGATTAAAACTTTCAGAAAGCTAAAAATTCTCTCTCTAATCCCTATCACCCCACAGTTGAGGGGGTGCAGTTAAGATACTGTCCAGAAAGTGAAATTTTGCACAACAGAAGAATTAGGGAGATTACTTTTTCAGGAATAAAGTATCATCTCTGCTCTATGGGGTTCCCAAGACTCTTCAATCCAGCATCCTTTTCCCAAAAGTTTGTTATCAACAGTTTCATCAAAACATCCTTTAGAAACCCTTTCTTTTCCAACAGAATTCTGTTTTAAGATTACTAGACTGCTCTAGAAGTCTTCCATGTTACAGTTCATTAACTGTCACTGGATTTTACCTTACTGTTAGTGACAGAGGTTGCATATATCTTACTATTTTAATGAATGTATCTGAAATTAGATCTTTTAAATGGCTACCATTTTATCTAACATCAGAATCTCTGATTTTTCGTATTAATTGCAAAAAAAGAAAGTTTTCAGACAACTTCAAAATTCTCAAAAAGTCAGTTCTGACATAGTATGAATAGTTGCAATTCTGTGCACGACACCAAGTCTGTATTTGGTCTAAAAAAAGCGTCATCTTATGCCTGATTCCAGTCAGTGAAATTACTCACAGTTTTACAGCCAACATGGCAGGTACAGATTTCATTTAATGTCTTAATTAGTTTACGTGATTCTGTCTGCTATTATGAAAAGAACTATAAGAACTACAAAAAAATTTAATTCTTTATTCTGCATCCATTAAATGTCTCACAGAATTCCAGGCCACCTCCTCACACATATAAGTAAAAGCTGAAGAATAAAAAGCAAGGACTGATTTTATCTCAAGGTTATGGAAACATCATTAAACCATAAAACCATGGTGTCAAAAATTTATCTTGACATTAGAAAATGTCTCAGTGGAGTTAAAGCCTTATCACGTAATTAACTGCAGATAATTCTGTTTAATACTGAGGATCAGAATTTTAAAACAGTCGCAACCTTGATAAATGGCACGTTAAATAAACTGGAGCTTCCAAAGAGTGATCAGATAGCAAGAATGAAAAAATCCAACTCTCTAGCTCAAAGGACAGTTGATACAAAAGCAAATTGTTTAGTGAGGACAGGGCAACACTGTCAAAAAGGAAGGCACATTACCCTTCTGAAACACCTCCCCATTCAGTACAGCTGATATTTTCCACAGGTCTTATGCAAACTAAAAATATATTGGGGTGGGATTCTGTTCCCATGGAAAGAAGATGTGCAAAACTTTCTTTGCTTTTCGATGGGAAGTTTCCACAAGTTTGCACTGAAGGGGACTCACTTGCTCGTTGACGCTCAATGGGCAGAGACTAAAATGATAATTAATTTTCACAAAGACAAGAGCAGTGGCCAGCAGAGAAGGAGGACTGTTTAAAAGAGCTTCCGAGAAGCTCTTTTGACCTAAATCAGGTTGGAGATTTTCCAAGAACTATCTGGAATTTAGTCATCTCACTGCAGGACCATTTTTCTCTTTTGTCTGGCCGTCTGCTTATTTTCCGTCTTGAGGATCCAGCATCAAACAGAATAAAAAATGACCTTTGACTGGATCTTTTTGTGGCATGCAATGAAAGAACTGATCCAAAAAAGTTCAATGTTAGAATAAGCACCTACTGAACTTGAAAGGAATGCTGGAAGAGATTGGGAAAACAAGATTACATCTTGAAGTCATGTATCGGTAGTATTTCTTTATTCTATGACCACACAGAGAAGTCATCACGGCTGGTCTTTTTTAGAGTTACACTACAGAGAAAAGACCACATAAGTCTTTTATCAGACTTTACAGTTCCAAAGCCTTAAATTTTACCTGCTGCGAATAAGCACCCCTATTCAGATTAAGGACAAAAAAAAAAGCCAGTATTTTTTCCATTGACATTCAGCTTATCTTCCAAAAACATTCTATGGGAGTGGCAGAAAATGCATGCTGCTATCTCACTAGGGATGGGGGCATATTAAAATGATATTTTAATATAATGACATACTTCATAAGACACTCATGTGACAATCAAATTGGGAGGGCTATAAACTACCACGCGGAAAACTGGTGAGTGACAATAGAGCTTTCCAAAAAGCATTGTGCTTGACAGAACTCCAAACTAGATACTAATTTTACTCACATGTAAAGCATATGGGTATATTTAGTCAATGGCTCCTTTCTCCCAACCAGCTCACCTGTTCAGTGAGATTCTTCTGTCCCTTCTGTCATTTCTTTTTATCATTAGTGATACAAAGCATCTGTACCCAGGACAGGTCTATGTCATTTGCTCACCATTTTCCTAGGCCAGACTATCACACAGACTCAATAACATGAGCAAAAGAAGGAAATGAGACCTACTTTGCTAGTCTGAGAGCCTCTGAATTTCCAGAAGAAAAAAAATAGCAAAACAACAACTTAAAAATGTGGTACATTGAATAGGGAAGGGAGAGAAGTTCACAGTTAAACATAAGGAATACGTTGAGTTAAAAATATAATTGTGACAGTAAAGCTATAGCGAGACAAGTGCTGTCATTAACAAGAGCATTCCTAGTTCTCCAGTTAACAGGATGTGGAGCTGGGAAGTCTTGACTTTCACTCTGCCCTTGATGCCCACGTGCATCTGCTTGGTAACAAACATGGGAGGGAAGAGGAGGTGCACATATGTGCAGATGCTTGTGCATGCGTGCACATAAAAAAAAATGTAAAAGCTTCCTTATTTTCTTCACCAGTGCTCCAATATATTGAGCAATCATCACACTGGTCCTGTAAAGCCACCATGGCCAGCCTCCATCTAAAGTTTATTATTACATAGAAGGCAACAACATTTGTAAAGAATTTCTTACAAGCTGCAACTCAGTTCAAACTGGTTAGGCAGTGATCATCTTCTGATATTCAGCTTTATCTTCAGCTGGACAAATTCTCTAAGCCAGATAACACAGCATGCATATTTCATTTGAAATGCATCTGACAAAGTTCAGGCCAAACCAGCATGCCAACACACGTCAGTAAAACAGGGGACTAGGTAGTGCATAAGGTTTTTATGTATGAATCTCCTTAACTGGGTGTATTTCAGCCTGCGTGCTTTTTCAGGGAAAATTACAACTTTACATCACAGCAGTCTAATCGCCAATAAAAAAATCCAGAAAAAACACACAGTTGATTATATTACTCCTACTCCTGTCCATTGCAAAAGAGATTCCACAATTGTGCAAACAGATTTAAAATTGTAAAAAATCATATATTGCATTTTTATTTTAAGAGGTTCTTCCTTTTATTTACATCAGAAGAAAAACATGTAAGAGTTTGATTTCATAAGAAAAACATTCATTAAAACAACTAAAACATGCATGAGTTAAGATAAACCTTATGCTAGAATTTATCAATCAATTAGAAATCAATTAGAAATTAGAATCAATTAGAAAATTATATCGAGTTAAAACTATGAGTATTCTCATTGTTCAAATGAAGCCTTCTGAATTGAAAACAATAAAATATGTACAGCAAAAGCCAACAATATTTAGTTAGTAATATAACAAACATTTTACATATTGTGGAAATCATAATTTCAAATAGCCCTTTAGAACAAATGATCCACACGGCCCCTGAGAAAGTAGTTTGTAGGATACAGCACTGTCTGGAACATCCATTAGCACATACTACTAAAATGACAAAACAGGATGGGAGTATATCTGCAAATATAAAATATTGCACTTTGCAGAAAAAGTCTAGGTTGAAGAATGATGCTATATGCTCTTTATCACTGTGGAAAAATTACTTAGGTTGATTGACTCAATTGTTTTTGAACTTGTTTGGGTTTTAATGCAACATTTTTTCCCCCAAGAGCTTTAACATGACAATTTAAAAAGGGAAAAGAAAATATATCCTCTGGCTGCTGCTTTAATTTTGAAGTGTTACAATTATATACAAGCTATACTTCTGCTTAAAACCTGACTGAATAGAAAAAATAAATAGTTTGCTTTCACGTTGTCATATATCACATTCTGGATGTATCTACTGAACTCCCACTCAAAAATAAATCAGGAACACAAGGAAAGGATAATTTATGAGTTGTCAAGCAATCACATTTTAACACTTACTTTTGCGAAGATCTGAAAAAAGTCAATTGCAGGTGGCAAGTGAGACGCATCCTGGATCTCCATTTTCAAATACAGTTGCAACGTCTGTGCAAGGTGCCTGAGGCCATCTTTCATTTCTTCACTTAACTGTTCAATATCTTAAGGGGAAAGGAAAAAAAAAATACCATGTCATAAACAGAACCTTTCATCAACGTTTTGAAAATGTCCAATGGCAGCCACACAGTCAAGACATTTCCAGTCCCAGAATTAATCTTAACAGAGGGCAATTTTGACAGAGGGCAGACATGTCATTTTTTGTGACAGCTACCTATCAACAGACAGAAGAGTTTATCAGGTTGCTGCTGCTAAATTATATGAATACAATGGTGAGTCAAAGATCAAAAGCCAATAGATAAAGCAGATGTGTAAGCAGATGTAAGACATTATATATGAAAATTAGGCATCTGGGTTTGTAATATTCAAAGTGTGCTTGAAAATTTATGCAGCAGTACCTTCCTCCTTGCAGCAGTGCATATTTTTATACTGTATTCTCCATAGATGTGTCAGAAACACTTTATGCTGGCAGATCAAAAGGGAAAGTTAGAGCGAAAGGTAGTTTTGTGCACACCAGCTGGTAAACGGAATGGATATGGAAGAATATTAATCAAATATCACTTTATTAAATACTAAAGCACCACTATTCATGCTTTAGGGATAGGAACCCTGAAGCAGAAAGAAAGATAGTGCCTTATTTTCTAATGAAGTGATCATGCATGCATCAGGTCACTGATAACATGGAAAGTGAAAGTCAGCTGTCCTAAGTTCAGTGCCTGATTACCTGCTTCACTTTTTTTTTTCCTGCCAGTTAGCACAAAATGAATAGAGCCGAAATGGAGAATGTGAAGGTGAACAGATTCAAGCATCAGTCTGTGACAAAAGGCAAATAGGATTATTATGCACTGTGAATCAATTTCATCTCTGCATAATGGTGAATTGTTATTTTATTTTAAACATCCATCCTTAACAGGAGTGGAAATGCCTTTTGCCAAGAAAGGTTCTTGCCCATACTTTAGATCCAAGTTTATTGGCCTCCTGGAAGGACAACTCAAGATCTGTGTTTCTCTTTAAAGCTAACTCCTAGTCACTCACTTAAAAAGAGGATGCAATTAAAGCAGATGTCACTGAGGTTGGCTAAACAGCCATCTAGTGTGTACAATGCTCGGGCTTCTGTGCTCTATGCCACCCGCCATCCCTCTGCTTGAAGGTACTGGCTATTTTGTAGGTTGTAAATTTGCTATCATGAAGTTTCCATTTCACACACACCACACAAGTGAGATGTTTTAATAATCTCTTATGAACTACTTCTGGCAGAGCACTAAATGCTGGCTTACTAAAATGGCCAGTACCCATGGTTAGCTACCAGCCAGGAGTCTTCCAGTGGAACCAGCTACAATTTGCTTCCAGTCTGGTATGGGTTTCCTTATTTGCAAACTCTTTGGTTCTGTTTAGACTTTCTTGAGAGCCACCCTGCTTAGCTGAATGATGCAATCCTACCAATACACCGTATTCTGGCAAATGTACCCCTCTTCACGCTACATACAGAGTTCAAGAAGCATCTATATTATCTATTGTATATTGTTTCCATTTCAGCATAAAGTAACACTTTCCAAGATCAGCTCCCATTCCAATGGTCAGTCATTGCTGCTGAAATGCCATCTACAAGCCATGCCTGGGGTGACTCTGCAACGTGCTGAGCAAGCAATGACTCCAAAGGAATCTTAAGAGTGGTCTGTCCCTACTAGGGCTAGGGAAGGAGACACATGCTCTCCTAGAGCAATCAATTTCAGCCTCTCACAAAGTTCAAACCAGCTAGTTCTAAGAATACTGAGATATGACCCTCCATACCTGGCACAAAGCTTATTTAACCAAAGGATTTGCCTTTTTATAGCTACCTATAGTGCTACCCATGTGCATCTTAACAGTGTGGATATTTGAGGGTGATCTTGCAAGCCTGAATGAATGTACATGTTAGAAATCCAGACCTGTGTGCTCTTCACAATGTATGGAAATCTCTGGTATAGAAACGTATCATATCTATGAGGACTGTGTCTTCCAGAAAAGCAGCACACTTTTACATGACTGGGAAACTCAAGTTTAAAAAAAAAAAAAAAATCATAAACATACCATTGCATTTCTTATATAATATTCCTTTGAAACTAAAGAAGCTTCTTCCTTCAAATGTAATTTTTCAAGACATCATGTCATTCATCTTAATCTACCTGATGCACATTGCAAAAGGTATTATGAAAAGAGAGGAAGACATGATTTGCTTCACTACTAGCAAATATAACACCTCTAGAATAGAGAAGAGGAATTATGTAAGCAGCATGGTATAAACAGACACAGCAGCTTACGACAGATGTGAACAAGAAAACCAAACCCAACCAGAACTTCAGGGAGAATTGACAGAGACAGGAGCAGAATGCAATTACCCATGTTGGAAACTGTCCAGGACATCAGAGCTAATGATCCCAGCAAAAAGTCCCACGGGATCTTTAATGGCAAATGATCAAGACCTATTTTTCACAGCACATCAAGACGCCAAGGCCAAAAGCAAAGTGAAACAAAATTTCTGAATGTTTTCATTCTGTGTTCTTAAGAAACTTTTTTCAATTGTATAAGAACCCTGATGTGGGAGAGAAAAATGCTATTAAAAGCCTGTGGAAACTTTTCTAAATAACTCATGGGTATTTAATTATGCAGCTCTGATACTGATCCAAGTAAAGTAGCAAAAAGTCTGCCCACAGTACAGTACCCAAACTCTACTGAATCTTAGTAAGTGAAAACAAAGTTGATTTCTGAATGATCATAACAGATAGTGAGCCTGTAGAACTACATAAGCAAGGAATTGTCTTACATTAAATGAGAACCAGCAAAAGTAACAATGCACACAGACACCCCTCCAACTTAATCTGAGTTTCAGGGTATATAAAGAATTTGAAGGAACTGTGGATCTGGGAATAGAACTTTATAAAGGGCTAGATGCCTCCACATGTTTTTTGTGAGTTTTTTAATATATGTTAAAAAAAATAATTTCAATTAGAATTCTATCTGTCATATTTCTGATTAGTGTTGAAACATTATCTTCTATTATACAGATGCTTCCTGAGAAGTTTTTTGCTTCGGAAGATCGCAGTCTGTATTTCTAGTTCATGCAATTCCCTTCAGTGAATTTTTTCCCCTAAATATTTAGGCCTATAAATGAAAATACTTTTCTGACTTTCCTATGGATTCTACCAAGTACCGAAGGCAAGTAACTCTATCAATTCCATCTGTAAATTGTGCAGTAAATGGGAAAAATGTTATGAAATAACAGTAGCTTTTTGAGGATATAGAGGCAGCAAAAAGTATCACAGCTACCACAAGTTGTCACACCATCCTAAAACACTCTTTTGGCCTATTCTAACTGCAAAACCGTAGAGACCATCTATTCACACTAGCAAGGAAACTGTGAAAACAGCAAAAGGTAAGAGTTAGTCAGAACTTTTACATAAGATTATGCAAGTGTCATAGGCCATTTGTACTGCCTTCTGTAAAGTATCAACTTTGGTTTATGTCTAGGAGTCCTAAACACCTTGCACTTTGGAGTTAAGAAGATTACACAGGATTGTTATTAAAGCGCTTAAATACAGATAAAACATTAGATGTGGATCTCTCATTTGCCTCCTCCTAAACTAACTTGCTGTGGACCAGCTGGTTCTGTATCAGTGAGAGGACAGTCATCCCACCTGTATCACAGGCTGTATCAGCATTTCCTTCAGAATGAGAATTTTAGTAGGAGCTTCCAACTGTTTTACAGATTTTTGTACCGTTTATCCATTGCAGCTCAGGCTTGTTCAATACCAAGCTTCTCTCCAGACAAGTTATCACACTATTTCCCTTGTCTTCAGTGAAGTCAAAGGAAGCGGAGATCATCTCCTGAGGGGTACTGAGAACCCTCAGTTTGAATGGAATTATCCGTTACAGAAAAACCTTTGCCTACACTAGTGACAACTGCTGTACAAGCAACCAGTATTTAATTTTTAAAGGGAAACTCTTCCCTTCCCTGCAGATCCTCCCGTGCAACCAGCCATTGGTACAACAGAGCACCATAAAGAATTTTTTTCCCCTGGATCCCAGTAGTGCCATGAAGCGTAGAAGTCCGTAGACTTCATCATTTTAACTTCATTTGAAGCATCTGGAAATGCTGCTCTTAATTCAGATACTCATCTAATTCCCCATAAACATTTGTTACACTATTTGAGAATATCTGTAGCAGAAAATCCTGATGTTTTAAATTATTGAAATGCATTCCCTCTATCCCTTTTAATTTTTTGCCTTATTAAGGTCTTTTGCCCTTGCAGTTTGGGAGAAGGTGGCAGAACATCAGGATGTACAGAAGTAAAACGTAATACTAGCTATTGCATTTTTCATGTTTACGTGGTTTTTATTTCTACCTAACTCTATGAATAGATTAAGCCAGTTTATAGCCAAAGCTCTGAATAACATTAAAAAATGTAGGTAATCAAAATATTCACATTACTCTTTAGAAAATCCCTTTAAGCAAGATGCAAGAATGAACTAAGGATGTATTTCTTCCCTTATAAGCCTTTAACCTTTAAGCTACCACAAAATCTGGAAAAAATGTTTTCTATTTCTACATTAGCTCTGCTGAGAGATTATAATGAGCATCCTTTCCTACTGAACCAGTAGAAATTTGTGAAACCACAAAAATAATATTGGTGCAATTTTATCTTTTTTCCCCTCCATTGAAAAGTTATGTAGGAGACAGACATACATATATTCCTTGTAAAATTTAGATTTCTTTCCTTTGTCTGGAAGTTATTTTGAAGCTTTATGCTATAGCATAAATATTTAAAAAGTAAAACCTCAATGTAAAAATATATGTATTTTTATATATATATAAAAATATTGGCACTGTATGTAATAAGGCAGACATCGGGTAAGTTAAAAACTGAACAGGCAAGATGTACACTGTAAAATGAGAAAAAAATATTAAAGCCAAAGAAATCAGGTGGAAGTTTTCCTTCAACAAAACACACGTTTTTTCCTTGATCTTTGAAAAAAACTGTTCTTCCCCATAGAGGTTTCAGCAGGTTTTATCTTTGATTTTGTTTTTCTACAGAGCAGACCTTCAGAAGGCAAGCTGCAAGAAAATCAGATGGCCATTCTATAAAGTAGAACTTGCAAGCATTTTCTGCAATATGGTTGGCAATTACTTACTTGACTGAAGATCGGAAAAAGAGTAGAGTCTCTCAGAAAGCCATACTGATTGTCTAAGCTGTAGAGAAAAACAGATAATTAACACTTACATAGCACGCTTTATCTTGAAAACACTCTACAAGATTGATTATTCCATGCGATATGCCTGTAAGATAATTAGGCAAGGCTAACAGCACCAACATAAATCTGGTCATTCCATACTTTCTGTAAACTATCATAAAAATTAAAAAAAAAAAAATCTTTCTTGGTGTTATAACACTTTCTACCTTTTTTTTTCTTTTTACTTCAGAAGCTTACCCTTAGTAATTTACTTTGCCCCTTCACACTATAATTGAAAGCAATTTATGAGGTTAGCAGTCTCAGATTTCATGTGAGTATAATTAATGCACAGTATAGCTAGGTACATATTTGCCCTTTAAAAACAATCATGCACTCTTCCCAACAATGTGTAAATTAAGATATTAAATCATATTTTATCACCTCAGACCACAACAAATGCACGTTTTTATTCAAGACAGACAGCATTATGGCAGGGTCAGCAAAAAAATGGGCAAATTCTTTTTGATTTACAATCTCACAGAGTTATAAGCTGCTTAACCTAACAGAAAATTTAGTCCACATAAATTAATCAAACCATGGGAATGTCTAACACCTAGGACTTCCAAGAGAGTTTAGGAAAAAAGGAAAAAAAAACATAATTGAGATTAAGAGAACCCAAAATTGAAAGCATGGCATTGTGCCCTCTAAAGGAAGGGCTGGCTAACAGTGTTTCTGTCCTTACCACTCAACCAAACAAGGCTGAATGATGTTCCCAGCAAAGTTAATGGAAAAGCACCAATAACATCAGTAGTATCAAAGAAAAAAACAGTGTCCCTCTGTGTTTTCCTTCTAGGCAGAAATAAGTTAATAAGTTTAGAATTCTGCCACATAGTCATAGAAAGACAAAGTCGATAAACAGGTCCCTTGAGCTTAATTATGTCCATTTTAGTATCTCTTGATCCTTTCAGCATTTCTGCACATTAATCAGTAATCTTGTAATGCAATATGCAGTCCAATTTTGTTCAGCAATCCCAGTCACTTCAGCTTTCTAGCTCTTAATTACATTAAAAATGTAGAGTGAAAAAGTATTTATCTGAATCTGCTACACTGAATAAATCTGAAAGAATGTCACTTACTAGTTTAAAAACAATTCTGCCAGCAAGTCTGACAGAGTCTGGAGGAAAATTAGGCTTGACGCTCTTAAGACACCTGCATTCCTGCTTGTGGTCCAGCCAAGCTTCTTTCTATTAGGATTTTTTAAAAAGGAAGAGAAAGAAAAAAACTGCATGTTATTTTACATAATATGTATCTCATTTTTAATATATATACACATACATTTTTTATATATATATATATTTGCATATGCACACAAACAAACATGATCAGCCTCACCATGGGCTGGACCTGGGGATCCAGAACCACTACAGCATTGCAGCCATTGAGCCGGGCCGGGAGGAACAGCTGCAGAGCCAAAAGCCAGCTCCAAAGCACCAGGAAGGGGACCTTCCTTGGGTACTGCTGTCCACTGACTCTGGCAGTCTCCAACACAGGCAGCCTTGGATGCTGACTGCTAAAGAAACAGCAGCACACACACTTTACCGGCATAGTCTAAGTCTGCAGCTGTAACATGAGTGTGGTGGAAAGGGACAGGCTGGGTTATCCGCTCAAACCAGCCCCATCAAACCATTCCCTCCTCTAACGTAATTAATTGTGTAACTGATACTTTGGACACTGGAGCTAAAGCAGTGTAGGTTCAGGATGATAAGGTGAGGGAAAGCTGCTATATATTGAAATATGTCTTTTTTTTTTTTTTCCTTTGTCTCCTCCAAATCAGTGTGGAAGCCACAAGAACAGCTAAAGAAACATGTTGGAAGAGACGGGCAATTTTTGACCACCTTTTCTTTGCCTTCTGTCTTTACAAGCTGAAAATTCTGTTTATAATTTACAAAAACTCCAAGCCCATTTCATTAACCTAGTACATATTTCCACATCTTATTTATATATTCACAGTATTTGTTTGAAGCCACCCAGCTGTTTCAAATACTTTTTAAAAGCAAATTGAAAAAAAAGGGTACAACAAAAAATTGCTACAATGACAAGAATTCAGAATAACCAAGGGCTTCTGAAGGTGACATTTTCTCATAGATATGCAGTAAGAAAAAAAAAAAAACCCTCAGAAAAACAGCTTCTGTTAGGAAACTGCCACACAGAAAATGATAAAATGTCTAATACAAAGAAATTACATGTTCAGCAATAAAAAAAAAAGAGGGAATGGCAGTGATATGTGCAAGCGCACATCACACCTGTGGACGCTGACATGCTAGTTATAAAGATTACAAAGGCTATCACACAAATTTTTCTTAAACTGCTTTTAAGTGGGGGAATTGTTTCAGGTAACTAGGTTTCAGCACCAATAGCATTTATTCTGTTTCATTCAGGTTTTTTTCCCCCCTTTGGCTTACACATAATAAATAAATTGGACTTTTTCTTTCTTTCAGCTACATGGGAGATTTGTGATTTAATTTCCTTTACCCATAACTCTACAAGGGGAAAAAATGACACCAAGGCAGCATTAATCCAAATACAGTTAGTGTCACATGCTGTCTGACAAATAAAAGTTAAGTATCCAGTGCTGAATAGCATTATTCTTGTCTAGAAGAAACAAGGTCATGCTTGTAAATGTCTAGACATCATTCTGTGTAATACAATTATATTGGCATTTTTATCCCACTTAAACTAAAATTGTTCTTTGGAGTAAGCCTTTATCTGTCAAATTTTTTCCCTACATAAATGTTGCACAGAATTTTAAACATGCTAGAGGTGACATCAAAATGATTAATAGCTTACCCAACCAATAAAGCCCTAATGAGATGAAATACGCAGTACCACATAGCAGCATCATATGCCACATCTCTTTGAACTGTTCTTCTCGTGGGAACGCACCTCAAACACACACCTTCTGCAAAACAGCACTTTGGCCGAAACTGATGCCAAAAAGGAATTAGTCTGACTCCTCTGCAGAAGGAGCGCTGGAAAGGGGACTGCCATTGGCTTCCTCCCAACTGGCCAGGGAGAGAGGGGAAGGCTCCAAATGCATTAAATATAATGAAATTCAACAATATTTCTTCTCCCTACCAATACAACAAGGATACCAACTACAGAACACAGTATGAAACCATGAAGATTTGTGACCCTGGAGAGACCTACTTTTAAAGTTGGTCTCTAACAATTCTCATATTAGTCCCACAGTTCTCTGTGGGAGGTTTTCTCAACTCTGCGTATCCTGGCTTTCAGTCAAGGTTTTTACATCCCATGTCCAGCATGGGTATAAACACTACAGTGCAGAGGTACGGCCACATGGTACGACCCTTGTCCCTTCCTGCCAGGGAAGTTCTTACCAGTTTTGCAACAGATTTTTTCCCCCCCCCGTTAGAAATGAACACTATCAAAAGCAGGCAGAGAAAGACGAGTAAATAGTGCAGGGCAGTGCCCAGCACTCTCTCCTCTGGGCTTCACTACACTTAGTAAGTCAGAAGGAATAACTCCTCCGTTGTCTCCTCCCAAATCATTGTCTCTCATTCAAGCTCAATGTATCCCAAGTGAAATTCCTCAGGCTTTACCCAAGTGAAAAGGGTGAGAACCCGCATGGCTTAGGAGATAGTCCAGCATATATATAGCTGCTTACTAGTGGTAGGTTGAGAGCCTTCTCTCCCAAACCAGCACCTCACAAGCACAAATGCATCACTGGGTTTCACCGGACAACCCAGGCCCAGGATCACCTCCTGCTGGCTCAGGGCACGAGCAAAGACTCCTCGTACCTGCCTGAAAGGTCTTGCATGTTTTTAGCTGAGCTGTTTTGCCAAAGTGCATCCATTCTCACACAGACATATGCTATCCCTGTCTCGAACGGTCCCTAACCCTATGAAAGATCCTAAACCAATGTTTAGGAAACAAACGTTTCCCCTGTCTCCTATGCAGAATCCAAAAAATGAATGCTTCCTGCAGATTGATATGCTAATGAAAAGCAGCTAAAGACTAGAGCTCATTAAAAAAAAAAAAATTCCAAGTGGGATATTTTTCCATTGGAAGGTTTTGCTTTGTTAAAAATATGTAATTTGTAGTTTCCAAAGGATGGTTCAAATTTTTTTTACAGAATTTTTTTTTTTTTTATTTAATCCATTTCAATAATGTTTGATAATGACACATTCTGAATTCTGCCTGAAATGACTCTCCTGTTTGCCAGGGATTATAATCTATATCACTGGTCCCCAATCTATGGAATGAACCAAATTAATAGATATTGACAGAGAGAACATAACTGATTACGAGGAGCAGCAGACATGGTAACTACGTTTGGAGGCACACACAGCCAACACAACACTGCTAGAGGGTGGCTCCAGGAAATTAGGCATCAACAAATGGGAAAGGGGCTACAACAGAGAAGCATCAAGGAGGGGCAAAAGTGAATGAGGTCCAACTGAAAAAAATTATGCTTAAAAGCAAAAGGTCTACATATACTTGATGGTGAAATCAGAATTCAGTTGAAAGAAGTCAGCCCTAAGGACCTCTTGTGATAACTTCCAGTTCCACATTTCCTATATATTTTGAAGTAAATTAAAGTGTTAAAAGTGAAAGCAAAGTGCTTCAACTGGCCTGAAAAAAAATAATGGGAAATTTTGAAACTCAGCACAACCCACTTGAAATTTTCAATATTGACATTATGGAGATTTCTACAAACTGGAAATTTTAATTCCCTCATAGTTTTGTTCTGGACTCCTGGCTCCGCCCACATATCTCTTTAAAGGATAACAATTCTCACAGTACATTCCAAAAAGGGAAACATCTTTCAAAAGAAGATTTCTTCTCCTCTATAGATTAGCCCAAAGACAGTTTTTCTTAACCACCTGACATTTTAAAAAGCAAATGAAGATTTTTCAAGATAGTTGCAGCTTTAAAAACAGTTCACTTTGGTACATCCTAAAATAGAAATCACCTGCTTCATTTACTTTGAAGTTTCCTTCACAAACTCCACCTTTATCCTAAACCTACTTCAGCTACTCAGATTAATCTTTTTTTTTTTAAGTCAGATTTTTACATTAATTCTGATTTCATTTATGTATTAACCAGAAAACTCCAGAAAATTGACAGTTTTTAAGACTCAGCTAAGTGTTTTGAGTTGTAGGATTCATTTAACACACATGCAAACATGATCAAACCATTCTGCAGCTAAGTATAAATTGTAAATCCAACCACACAATTTGCATTTCAAAGTTATCTGTATTTATAAAACTAAAACAGTCCTGTCCTGCCAATATTCACTTTTTAAATGTGCAAACTGCAATTTCATTTAATACCCTGCTGTTTATTTTGTTCAGCAATTAGTTCAATTAGAAGTGCACATATTAATGAATTGCACTAAAGCTACAGAGGCTAGGTAGAGCACAAAGCCTTTGGCTTGGCCAAGGACAGCTTTGCTAACATCTGCTATAAAACGAGGGCTGCACAGTAGTTTACCTAGCTTAACAAAAGAAATATGAATTAGAGGACAGTCCTCAAAAGCAAACAGATCTGGTTGATCTGTTTCTCTGGATCATCTGTCCTGAGCCATCAATCCCAATAAATTCACTGTTTTGACTAGAAAACAACATTTTTTTCAGTTATTCTCAATTGTTACCTATATATATCACAGGATATTATATAATATTAATTCAATATTACTTTATTGATACTAACAGTTCAAGATATTATGTAACAGTAAGTGCACAGCATTTTAAGTGCAGATTACTTTTATCAGCAGTAGCCTTTCTCACTGAAACCGATACCTGCAACTGTGGACGGCTTCAAGCACACAAACCCTAGAGCTGTAAGCACAAAGCAAAGGTAGCCTGAAGCCATCTTGGGTATATAGCGTGAATCCTTGAAGGACATTCACATAGTTGTTTTCCCCAAGGAGGAAGCCCCATTTCCCACCTGCATTGCTACTACACCTAAGCTGGAACAGGGTATTGCATTGCACCTTGCAGATTTACCAGTACGGTCTCATTTCGCATTAGACACTCACCAATTGAAACTTTACCAGTGACTCTCCTGGCAGATATTTGTTTTAAACTTACCTTGCAATTACTCTGGTCTTTTCTATTCTTCACAGTCATACTTTCCTTATGATCTCCCACAATAAATCTACCTGTGGCATTATTATTGATGCTACAGTAAGCACCTAATGTACGTTGCACACATTTGCCATACAATGAATCAAAATGATACATCTTCTTCCTTTCCCCCCTCCATATGTTTTAATCCCAAAAAGGAGGGGGTTCCGGCAGGTTGAGAACACTGCAGATTATACTACGGTGAATTGTTTATAGAAGCACAATTGAATATCAAAGACTTAAATTTAAAAGTTAAATTCATATACTTTTAATAGAGTATCACTACTAGTCCATTGTGACCATTAGTTTTCTTTTTCCTTTATTTAGAAAAACAAACAGAAATCACAACACAAAGCTAGGAGGAATCATTTAAAAAACTGGAATATATACTTTGCCATGCTAAAAATTACTCTTGATGTACAAATTGGTTTACTGCAAGAGCCTTCAGCCTACCGTCAGCAAAGCTGAACAAATATTCCTCCCCCCCTCTAACCAAGCACAGCCAAACACCACACATTTCAACTTAGTTTTGTCTATCGCACTGATTATAATCTTATATTTGTAACTATAAAAAGTACTCAAATAAAACAAGGCAGCATGTTTATACACTCTGTCCGTAACTACAAATAAGAATTTGCAGTGTGGAGCTTTGACAATGCACAAAATGCATGGAGACCCTGTAAATAAAGTATTCAAAACCTGTTTTCTTCAACCCTTTATAGCTGTTATTTTTCATCTTACCTGACAAGATTTACCACAGTATTTAGCAACCTTGCACTGAGAGCATCTGTGCAGATGTTCATTCCTGTTTAGAGAAAAAAAAAAAGAAAATCAGTTATAAATACAAATAGAGCTTTGTATTTATCCTTCCTGCGTAACTAGCAAAATTCAAATATTCCAAGGCAAGAAAAGTATCTGAGAAACAAGAGCAGTCTAAAACGCAGTACTACACAAGAAGAAATAGTGCACGGTTGTGTTCAAAGCTATATTCACAATGCTTTACTCATGTGACTCAGCACCTCTGGGGCCTCTCTGGATCAACAGTAAAGATATCAAGTGTGCCTTTTTTTTTTTTTTTTTTGCCATACAGCTATAACTCTGAGGAGTTTGATTTTGTAGATATCGTCATAATTAGAGCTGTGCAATACAGCTAGTTAATCTATTTGTTATCTGTCTTGAGTCTTGTTTTAAGCAAGCATCATTCGCTGTCTTAAGCAAGACCTTGCTGTGAACCTGCAGTTGTGACATCAAATTATAACTTTATAACAGAATCGGAGGTTGACAGGTCAGCAGAAATTTCTGCTTTAAGAAAATAGTTCTGACTGGTGGACAGTGAGACCAAAATAACAGCTGAAGCTCTGTAAATTCACTGAATATTCTGTAAATATTAAGCATGAAAGCACACACAGAGCAAATCTTACACCTCAAATATGTGAGTTCAGGTAAAGAGGTTTACTTCAGATAAGTAGAAACAAGACAGATTTTGATACTCCCCTTTTATTTTCCTGTAGAAAATACTGAATATGTTGCATTATTCTGGTCACACTGGGTGGTTTTCGCTTTGATCTCTTAACATGCAAAGTTACTTACATGCTTTGTGGGCATTCGTTAGGCTGGGAAAACAGTATATACTTTTTTTGTTGTTCAAACTGAAGGCAGGAGAGTTACGTTACAGAAACAATTAACTGGACTGTACAGACTGCATAATCCTTATTACTTCCCCTCAGACTTTCTGCTGGCCATCGCTGTGACCTTAACCAAGCACAGCGCCTGACTGGGCACCACTGTTACCTTGTGAGCCGCACACAGCTGAACGCAGCTCAGGCACACCCCAAGAAATTGTCACCCTGAGCTACTTTTCAGTACCCCCTTCTCCATCCTTCTGCAAGGCAAGGAAGAGAGGGGTGGGGTGTCAGACACGCTACCCTCCTACTCAAAAGGCAATTTTAGTAATTCAATCTTTGCATTGCCATAGTGCTTCACATTTAGCTGCCTCTAATCTTATTATAAAGATTAAGTCAGCCTTCCAACCTAATTGGGAGATAATTAAGCATCTAACACAGCCCATTTCAAACCGAAAGGGCAAGTTTAAATGATCAGAAGGACCTTTCTCCGCAAGATTCCTGGTATCTGCACATCAGTACTAGGTGTGCTCTTTTCACTCGTGCTCCCAACAGACACCAAAAGAAAACTCCTCCGCTGTCATCAGTAATCCAGAGGCTGCATACTGTAAACTCAGATTCCCAGCTTTCTTGCTTCTTTCACTTACACCACTCAGTTGCCCCCAAGTTTTAATTTCTATGGGTGATTTCAAAATGTCAGAACACTTTCCACATCAGGAAAAAAAAAAAAAAAAAAAAAAGACAGCATCAACGTGCCCACAAACCTCAATCTAGAACTTCTGGATGATGAATTCAGCCCACTGATTTCAGCCGTGACATCAAAACTATCAGGAGTAGGGGCAGAACACCAGATATACCATGGAGCATCCTCTAGCACAAACCAACCTCTCCTTTCCCTCAAGTCCCACAGGTGGAAAGGTATTTCGCTAATATATTAAAGTATTGCTATGTTTGAATTATTTAAAATAACAGCTTATGCACTTAGGACTCTTATAAGCATTCAGGAGTTTAGCTGCATTGGTCAAAGATTAGGATGAGCATTATGTACAGATCATTACAATCAAGTAACAATTTTTCATTTCTACTGCATAAAAATCACTATTTTGTTGCACAAAATTTTGTAGGCATTCCTAGTAACTACCAGGAGAAAAATAAAGCAGAACTATTTCAGACATAAGCACACGTTTTGCTAGTGTCTTCTTTACCTTCCTACCTGCAAGCCAGCCCTGAAGACTGAAAAAAACTAGCAACTGCTGGATTCCTATAAACAGAATCTAAAATCTTGTACATGCACAATAGGTTTTTGATTTTAAGATGCAATGCCTGAGGATGATTCAGAGTTAGAAACAAGCGTGAAATCTTTGTTTTGCCAGCCAGGGAGAGCTGCTTCATTTTCAAGGTTGAGCAATGACACAACTTTAACCAGCCTGTGATAGAGGAGCATGTATTTCTCATTCTAGATTAGAAACTCACGTCAGAGTAATTTAGGGAAGAAATACACTTCAGTGGAATAATTACTGTAGGCAAAAAAAAAAAAAAAGCCACCACAAAACAGAAATGCTGTTTGGACCTGCTCATTGATTTGGATATCATCAGAAGCAGTTCGGATATACATATGTGCTCATAAACTGCGCATACAAATTCTTCCCCACTGAGACAAGTTTCGACACGTCTTTTAATCCTAAGCAGCATATTGTATCAAGGACATAAAAGAATCATTTAAGAAATCCACACCTTCTTTCTACTTATTTCACAATTAACAGGATAGATTAAAACTTTTCTGAAGCTAGACCTTTCAAATTTCTGAAAGAAGACACTATAAGAACTTTAACCTGTTTAGCTATCGCTTTATTAGCTTTTGAGTTTGCCAGTGAATCATTCACTACATCACAGGCAATATTACCACTAAAAATCTGCCTACTGACCTAGAACAAAAGAAGAAAGCCAAGCACCTAGAACTTCAGTTTGCTGTTCAGCTCCCCACACACACAGGCACAGCCCTTGAGACCGTCACTCTGCTGCGCGTCCCTGTTGCTCTTTACAGGTCCCTCTTACGTGGCTGTACAGAACCAGAGAGAGATCACAAAGGAGCTTTCAGCCTCTCTTTTTCTAGATACCGCCTTTGCATTCAATATTCTATATCTATGCTAGCAGTATGCATCAAACTTCATTTATTATTAGTATTATCTGAATGACTAAGTGCCCACCCTACAGCAGAAATGATTGAACAAAACTGTTTGAAGGCAGACTTTTTTTTATTCTAAATGCTATTCATCAAAACACAGTAATGACTTAGGATTTTGCTAACAGAACATTGGTTAATTTTAGTTACCATACACATACAATAACCAAAAAGTCGCAGCAGCAGCAAGTAAAACAGA